>NC_141777.1:32191614-32491614 GCF_054643075.1 Acanthaster planci
ACGTCCCATGTACGTCCCTGCTCTAACAGTCCATCTGTTACGTCATTACACTCGGGCAGCCTCCAGAGACCCGCTCGCCAGCTGGGGTAGTAGTGGTTGACACCAGGGCAAGCACAAGGATCACATGATGGCTAAACGAACGCTCTGGTGTAAGTTTGACTTGCACGTGCAAGCTAATCGAACGCACCCATTAAAGTATAACCAAAGATTGTATAGCACCGCGCTGCGGCGCTATACAATCTTTGGTATAACTATGTATAGTACAGTAGGGCCTACGCGTGGTAAAATTTGGTCACGCGACGTTACTATTACGCGCGGCCAACCCTTGCCCAGCGCAGCCAGGGCGCCCTCGCTCACAAACCATCAGCAGGAGCGATGATACGCCTCTTTAGCTTACGCACGCGTGACGCGTTCGCAAACCAAATAAATAGCAAGGTCTTGGAACCAAGACTAGTTGAAGCAAAGATCAGCTAGCGCCTTAGCTTTATGTATGTACTATGTATCAAAGATAGCGGCGCTATACTGATAGTATCCGGCTGAGTTCGGGCGGCTTGTTCTCGTATGTTCACGAACCGCTCGATTTGTTGTTCGTTAGTCGGCCGCTCGAACACCGGGAACGTATCCTATTGCATGCATCGTGGCGGCATCCATGTATGTTCTTCCTACCTCCATGGTTCTTTCAAATTGACATGCTCAGCAACTTAAGTCAAAAGTCACAGAATGTAACAGAATGAGCCTTAAGTTTTACATAGAAATCAATGTCACAGGACGAAATAAAGAAGTCACTATCATTACTTTTCAATAATGTACATGTGTATGCATAGTCAGTAAGGATGGCATCCCTATGCAGAAACTACTCATGCACATCATTTTGACAAAACAGGTGTTCACTTTGTCATTGGTTGTTTAAAGTGTTGTCCATTCATGGGTCATTTTTGCTTGGTGGAGAGTGCTTGTGTGTGCATGACGTTTGATTCAGTAACTAAGTTGCTTTTCATGTCAATTTCCTCTTTGTTATAAAGATAATCTCTTGCTTTTGGGCATATGATTAGTAAGGGGTATTGCAGCATACCTGTGTACAAAAATTGTTTATTTCTATGGAGTGAATTTTTGTGTGTGGCCTTTGACAGAAGAGGCAAGTTTCTTTTGCTGTCCAGTGTATAACAAGCTAAAAAGGGCATTTTTTCTGTGCATGCGAATTCTAAATGTAGATAGCGTCATTCGGAGAAAACAGAAAACAATGGATAAACCTTATGCATGCCAAACATTGGCTACAAACAATGGCAACATGCATTGTTTGGCATGCACAAGGTTTATCCACTACAAATACAAGGCGAGGGTTCAGAATTCGCATCTTCGCATGAACAGAAAAAAAAAACTCTTAGCTTGTTGTAGTTAAAGTCTGAAGAAAATAACACAGCATTTGATTTGGATGCTTTCATATTTATTTGAACAAATAAAATCAGAGAAAACGTGCTTTCCTTAGAAGTGCTCTTTAATCTTTGTTTCAATTTTTTAAATCACAGCTTTGCAGCCATGGAAACCAAGACAGCCATCGTTTTCACTATTGCATCTGTTATTGTACTCTTTTCCTTGCCCATCCTTCATTTCTTGGCATTTGGGGTGATGATCTTCTTCATTGTCAATGTCACTATGGCATTTACCCATGATGGAGACCTCCTACTTATGTTGTATGAGAAGTGGGGACAGGATGGATGTAAGTTGTAAATGTTGGTGTACAGAAGCAATTTATTAAAAGCTAGTTAGATTTCTCTCTTACACGTATTTTGATCAGCCTACGTTGCTAGTTTGTGTAAAATATGCCCACTTGCAGACAAGTGGACATGTACACTGTATGTGAGGTGATTGTGCCCAAACTAACTCAAACAGTAGAAAAGGATTTGTATCCTTGCTGCCATCAATTGTCTCGAATATCTCCCACTGATGGCGGCTTAGTTTCCAGTTGATACATGTATATTATATTTGGTATATTTATTATTCCAAATGACACATGAATGTAATGCATTCGTCTATGCAGCCAGGGTATTTGATACAGGTACATGTATCTCTCAGCCAGAATCTCTTTGATCTCATCCACAGTGCGAGATGTTAGATATGGAGTATGTTACACGTTGATCGTTGTGTGCTCCTTTTATCTACCATACTTTACACAGGTTTTATATTTTCTGGTACTACAAAATAAAAATGTAAAGACAAAGTACCATGGCAGTAGATTACATTGTACTTATACAAGCTCGTCTTCTGCCCATGGTGAGTACCTGTGTAATCTTTGCAAGGTAGATGTTTTGAATTTTACTACTTCCAGCCAATCTGAAGGGCAAAGTTGCGTGGATAACGGGGGCCTCAAGTGGTATTGGTGAAGCACTGTCCTACGAATTAGCGCAAAAGGTACGAGTAATTAAGCTGCAACCGTTCCCCAGAATTAAATTTTTGGTGATTTATTTTATTTACCATGTCTGCATGTACATCTTTATCAGTGTGACAATTGCATTCTTTCATTTCATTTTAGATTTTGTTCTTCCCAAATCCATTTCCTTAACATGCAAGTTTTGCAGGCATAACTTACAGCAGACAAACGGAGAAACTTACAGTTTGTGTAGTATAGTCTAACAGATGATCCTTTTCATGGATTGTACATTTAATAGGATGCAAAGAAACATAAATTAGTTATTTTTAACTGTAGGCAAAGTCATTATAATTTTACATACACCTGTACTTGTATATGTCCTGGATGGAAGTTTTAAAATTGTTGCAAATACTGTTTCAGGGAGTCAAATTGATTCTGTCATCACGGAGGGAGCAGGAATTGGAGCAAGTCAGAGAGAGATGCCTGCAGTTCTCAGAGTTGACTGATAATGATGTCCTTGTGCTACCCATGGACCTTAGAAATTATGAATCTCATAAAGGATGTGCAGACAAAGTATTGAGCCATTTCAAGAAGGTGAGAATTTGTGTAAATAATGCACCACTGGTGCATTTCTGCCATCAGATTCTGCCATTTTCTGTGAACTGTCCATCTCCTGCATGCAAATTCTGTAAACAATCATGACTGTCCTGTTTTATTTTCTCTGTCCATTACTACAGGTTGACATCTTGGTGAACAATGCAGGACGTTCCCAACGCGCCTTTGCTGCAGACACCAGCTTGGAAGTAGACAAGGCTCTAATGGACCTGAACATCATTGGCCAGCTGTCTGTCACCAAGGCCATCCTGCCCCACATGACAGCGAGGAAGGAAGGTCACATTGTCAACATAAGTAGTGTGGTTGGTCGGGTACCAGGCGAATTAAGCTGCACGTACTCTGCTTCTAAACATGCCATGTTGGTAAGCACTGTGCTGTATGTTTCTCAGGAAGTTAAAAATGAAACATTTTAAGCATTTTAAAAAAATTCTAGTTGCCGTGTTTTAGAATGGAATTTTATAATATAGAATGTTTCTGTCTGCTTCCCATTCAGTTTGAAGGTTTTTTCTTCTAAACGCAAGATTGACTAAATTGAGTGTCTATCTGACAAGAAATAAAACATTTGATAAACAACTCAATGGAATTGTACAAGAATAAGGTTGTCATTGACTCACAAGCTTTACTCATCAAGTTTATGTAGGTCTTGTTGCTTTATAACCTTAACCCCCCAGGCCCTTTTGGCTTTTGCCTCCCGCAAGATCCTCCAACTACCTCCATTGAAAATTGGATTCATCCTCGATCCTCCAAAGTCCTCCAATATGTCTTGTATGTATGTTCCTTGAGGGGGTGACAATTGCCTCAGTGCTTCAAAATAGACAGTTCTTGTCATTATGTTGAGGCTGTGATGGTACTTTATTGTGGAACAGTATGGCAAGATTTCACGCATAAATCTGGGCCTGAATGCATGTATGGCAGAGCTCGCATAAACAATGCACAGTCTGGCCCAAGACCTTAATGACACAATGCATCCTTGCCAGTCAGCCACACATTCTCACCAGTCAGCCTTGATCTTCCAAAGTCCTTCAAACTCAAAAACCCAGAGAATTTTGGAGGATTGAAGAAGGTGAGGGCTATTTTCATAAATTTGTAGTACAGCTGAATAAAAAATTAACAGCTTAATTCTTTTGACTGTACACGTACATGTAGCTTTGTTAGTGAAATCAAGATGGTGGAGATCACAATTTTATCATGTGATGTGAATTTTCTCTTTCATCGTATAGGGTTACTTTGGAGCATTTGCCTATGAAAATAAAGACATAAGCATAACCAACGTGTGCCCTGGTCCCGTCAAAAGCGAAATTGTTATCAATGCATTTGGCAACAAACTAGATGCGGTAAGATATCTTGTCTTTCTGTTTTTGAAAGGAAAAAAGTATGACTACTTCTTAGTGAACATTTCTTCCAGAGGTGTAAATCTTAAATGATGAACATACTCATTTTAAACAGGCCATGGCTGACCAATGGTATCCCTGTTTAAATTTTTTGACATTGTCATGATCACTGGTAAGAATCTCAGCGGAGGTCGGGGGTCAGCCATCTTGAATTATGGCCCATTATTTTGGCTTATCAAAAGGAAGATTAGTAAAATTCTATGTGTTTTGTATGAAAAAAAGTTATTTACATGTAATAAGCCTGTGGGAATAATCTTCATCATGGTCTGTGATGCATCAACTGAATGATTTCTTTGACAAAGCCAAACTTTGTTTTGAGAACTTCCAATCATTTCATGACACTGCAGTTTTTACACACCTACAGTATACTATGAAGTTCTTGTGCAAGTAGTTTGACGTTACACGTATGTTTCTGACCACTGGAGTTCCTTACTTTCAATCATGAGCATTCCTTTTTTTCTTTAACCAGCCCAAGTTTAAAGATGACCACAGTGCCGCAGAACGTGGCCCATCTTTTTGCATGACGGCGGAGCGTTGCGCTTCACTGATTGTCATCGCCGTCGCCAACAAATTGTCTGAAGTGTGGATCTGTAAGAACTTGGCGATGTTTTTGATGCTAATGTACCAGTGGGCACCACTGCTGACTGTATGGTAAGCAGACATTCAGGACTCAGAGAAATTGTAGTCATTCTGATGTTAGTAAATGCTACAGATTCTTAACAACTTCGCTCCAAAGGACGTGTAAGGGACGGCGACCATTTAGACCCGGTTTGAAAAGGGCCCCCTGGTAGCCCACCCGGTATAATGCCTGCCCGGTATTCAGGCTGCTCTAGGCCGGTATCAGGCCTGTCTACACATTGGTATTTCAAAGTCCCTGATGAAAGGCTTCCCCCACCATGCTTCCACAGATGAATAGGGGTCTAAGCGGATTAGTGTAAACATTGTATAGAGCTGAAGGATTAAAAACCACAAGCGGGTTCCTTCTGGGATACATGTGCCAGTACTTGCAAACAATAGACCCCAGGATGGAGAAGTTCGAGATCAACAACCAGTCCAGCATCCCAGGCCGGTAGCCAGGCCGGTATGAAAGGGGTTTTTGCAACAGGGCGAGCTTACCGGGGGGCCCTTTTCAAACCGGGTCTAAATGGTCGCCGGCCCTAAACACAATCTGGCTGTTTATCTCAACATTGGCAAAGCCCGCTTCCGGCTGATGTTAAAACTTGTTAAGGCTCCCTTTGTTTTTTACACACACGTCAAGTCCAGGAACTCAGAGAGGTAGAACTTGTTTAACTTGAACTTGGCCTCCATGTAGGGGGTTAGCGATGTCATTGCCTAACTACATCATGGTGAGCTTTGATGTACCGTCCCTTTTCACTAATGTCCCCACCGATGAAGCCTGCCACCTAGCCTATCAACGACAATGATCCTACCCTCTTCAGGTGAACCACCATCTCCTGCCCACATTGCCAACCTCCTCCACTCCTGCATCTCCTCTAGCTTCTATATACCCAGTCTTAGGCAGCACTTTCACAGAAGAAGTTGAATTCTCATTCTTCCTCACCGCAGACCTGAACCTCAGCCTCTGGTGATGCTACCTTGACAACACCTTTGTCATCTGGCCCCATGGACCAGACACCCTCCAGGAGTTCCTGCTGTACTTCAACAGCAAAACCTCACATAAAGTTAATCATGGAAAAGGAATAGCTAGCCAGCTTTCCTTCCTCACAATGCATGCCGCCAGTTCTCCCCATCTCCTTGTCCATCGCAGGTCCCACCCCCACACCGACTGGTATCTTCGTCAAATATCCTTCCACCACCCCTGCATTAAATCACACCCTTGTCTGCCAGGCCCTTGAGATTGTGACAAGTACAGTATACAGCTGAACGGACATAAGCCCAACCAAGTCCACCCTACCAAGCCCACCACCCCTGGATGTAAGGGTCTCCTATAGGTCTCTCTCAAATGACGTTACATGTACTTCCTACAGATTGCCACGTGTATCAACTTTTTTCACTTCAATTTTTGTGACTCTCAGCTGCACCGTTCTTTGAACATTATTTGAATCAGCACGCACGCGAGTTTCGAACATTTTGCATACTGCGTGCACACGCTCCTGTTTGTGTTACACAGTTCCAATTTTCCTACACAGATGGCGTCCATTGAGAGAGATCTCTACCCGAATCTAACCCCTCTCTATCCTAGGTATCTCTCCATCTGAAGATCCACCTTATATCAGCTTCAGTGCATCCTAGATCAGCCAACATCCAAGTCTTCCACACTGCCCCTCTCAAACGTACTGCAAGCCTTGCTCCAACCCACAAGGACTAACAACCTTGCAGCAGCTGACTAGGAGTCTACCACATCCCCTGCAAGTCTGCACAGGGGAAACAGGCTTGAACCTTCCCACCAGTATCTGAGAACATCCAACTCATCATGACCAACATAACAAAGAAAATACATGTACAACAAGTCTGCCATTTTCAAATACGCACATGCCATGGACCGCTTCATCAGTTTGGACCGAGCCTAAATCAGCGCCCTAATCCAGAACCGGCATCCAAGAAGGATCCAGGAAGCCACCGAGATCTAGAGACATGACACTGTTCTCCAAGACATCAGATTCTAGCTCAGCGATAGGGGGGAGCCACTCCTATAGGCTTCCAGCATGCAGACACAAGAATCCTCTTGTCCACACTTCAGCAACCAGTATGTAGCATCCACCCTTCCGTGCCCCAGTGTCCAGCCCCCTGCGTCCAGCCCCCTGCATCCCAGATTCCACGCCTCATCACCCCTCACTTCACCTTATTTGACAACCCTCTCCACCAACTCTCTCCTGAGGATGACCAGAACATCATGGTTCAAATGTCAAACTTGAGAGCAAACTTTTGATTAGAACCATACTCTTCGACCAAAAAGGTTTTTAATTTTACAAGTGCCTCCGCAAGACTCCTGCAGCACCTAAATTTACATCAAACGCATTGAGAGAATTGACTGCGTGATTAAAGAATTCCTGGAATCACATGTGATCATAAGGAGAGATTTATGTAACAGGGAAAAATGGCACGCTATGAGGAATTAGCAAAAACAATAAAAACTCTAACTAAACCAAGGATCTTTGAAGGGAAAGTCGCAGGAAACTGAATTAATAAGGACTCAGACACCAATATTTGACTTCAAAAAAGGGACCAAAAAAAAATAATTTATTAATGAAAAAGTACAGGAAAAATGAAAAAAAAAACTAAAAGGACTCAAGGACTAAAAACCACCCAAAGACTAAGACTTTAAAAGACTCAAAACCAAAACCCAACACAGTGCATAAAAATGGACATTATGAGTTTACACTCAGACTTCAATCAGTAGGAAAACATGAGAAGTAGAAAACATACATACATGTATAAGAAACAACAAAATCTCTTGTGCATGAACTACATAGAACAGGAAGGAGAGCCAGATTAACACATCATAAAACCGAAAATGTGCACAGGTCTATGGGGCTCATTTAGTATTCAAATCCCCTGGCAAGTCCAAATAAACAATCAACTAAGGAAGAGAAGACAAAGAAAAGCATGTTCTGAGGCAAATGGGTGGAAATACTTATACATCACTAACATTCCTAAACTAAAAAGAGTAAGAAAGGTAAGAAAATATGAGAAAATCAGATAAGTATAGATCTAAAAGACGATATTTAAGCTTATAGTGTGTTTTAATTCTAGACATAAAAGTTAGACAAACTTAGGAAAACTTTAGTGATTCAGAAAACTAATACAGAGAAAGAAAATTCACAAACCTTGGCCAAAAAAGGTTTAGAAACTAAATAATATTGGGGACAGAGGGGAAAATTAACTTTACACATGAAAAAGAAAAGCTTAGAAACTCACCACTGACTGCTAGCAGAATAGGGCTCAAGCAGGAAACCACACTCCAGTTAGGAGGAACAATACACAGGTACATGTGAAGGTGACTGGTCTCTGCTGATCTGCTACACTGAGTGTGACCAGACCATGTGGCAACTCTATATGGGGGAAGCTGGGGCTTAAACAAATAAACAGGGGGGCACACTACTAAAAAATCAAGAACTCTAAACTAAAGTTAAACATTTTAAAGGGGAACTACTTCTATGTATAAACGTGTACTTAATAACATAAACATTTCTGGCTCTGCCACACTCGCCCCATCTTAAATCATTGCTGTCCTCAGCAATGCAAATAAAACGGAATTTAATACAAACATTAATACACATATTATACAGCATAACTTAACGACAGGTATCATTCTATTATTAAATTCAAAGCACCAACCAAATACATTCAGGCATTTAGGTACACAGCTGGTATTTAGTGACTCATCATGTACATTAGTCTCGGAACTCCTCTGGTGGAGGAATAGCAGGAGCGGACATCTGCTTCCGGTGTTGCCTCATGTACGCCATGGTCTCATTGTGAAGCTTGGGCCATAAGTACTTCTGCTGCACGAGTTTTAGCACCTGTCCATAGCTTAGTGTCTCCATACTGTGATGAAGGCTCCTGAAGATGTCATACCTCATCCCATGAGGTAGTACCGTCACGTATTTGACCTTGGCTCCACCAGTCCTGTAAAACAGTAGGCCACCTTTCACTTCCAGGTTATCCCACACCTGTAGCAACTGCTGCACCACCTTGGGCTCATGGGCCATCTTGCTACCACTCATCCTCTTGGGACCATCCAGCTTCATATCCTCGACCCTACGTATGGCTGGATCTCGCTGCTGGGCTTCCCGCAGACTGTGGCCACTTGTTGTGCCTCCACTCTCATGGTTTGGCTCGTCATCGAGTCGAGCACTGGCAGGGACTGCTTTTGGGTGTCTAGAGGGGACTCTGGGGGCTTCAGGACTCTTGGGTGTAGACTCATTGATGGTGACTGGAGTTACTGGGACATCTTTGGGAGACTTTGTCTTGTCACGGTGCAGCATAGATTCCAGGTTGTGAATGTAGCTATTCTGTTGTTGCTGCTCGCCAATAATCTGGGTGATCATCGCCTTCAGTGTGTGGATTCGGTGAAACTGTTGCAGTATGACTCTCTGCATACAGGCTTGATGCTGCAGTAACTGTAAGATGCTGGACCGTTGGTCAACAGTCACTGGTTCCTCTTGGCAACTTTGGGTGAAACCATTGGGAAGTGGATCAAATCCACAAAACTGAAGGGTAGTCAGTGCTTCCGTCATCGTGTCCACTCACAGATCCACTAAAACAACACTGTCCCTACTAAAACAGTTTCAAGCTAAGTTTTACAAAAAACATACTCCCTACACGGATTCTCCACCAAAAATTTAAAAAAATGTAACAGGGAAAAATGGCACGCTATGAGGAATTAGCAAAAACAACAAAAACTCTAACTAAACCAAGGATCTTTGAAGGAAAAGTCGCAGGAAACTGAATTAATAAGGACTCAGACACCAATATTTGACTTCAAAAAAAGGGACCAAAAAAAATAATTTATTAATGAAAAAGTACAGGAAAAATGAAAAAAAAACTAAAAGGACTCAAGGACTAAAAACCACCCAAAGACTAAGACTTTAAAAGACTCAAAACCAAAACCAAAACCCAACACAGTGCGTAAAAATGGACCTTATGAGTTTACACTCAGACTTCAATCAGTAGGAAAACAAGAGAAGTAGAAAACATACATGTGTAAGGTCACAATACTGGCCAACTTTCATGATGCAAAAAATGAACTTTAATTTATCAGATGATGTAACCATTTTCAAGCTATGTTTGCTTGAGATTATAGTTGTACATGTATTTGAGAGATAAATAAAGATAAATAATTCAGTGTAAATGCGAGTCTATAATTTTTATTCACGTTGACGAGCAAATTTTAGTTCAAAATGGCGCCCAAAAATGGGACCGTGATTGCTTGAACAAAATTTAATGAACTCAACTACTTTACTTATAGCTCACGTATTTTATCACAATGGTCATATTTTTGAGTAAAGCAATGAAGTAATATTTTGGCCCTTTACAAAAAAAAAATAAATAAATCCACGCTCCAAAATGGCAGCTGAACCTGCGTTAACGTTCGTTTCACGTGTCCACCACACTATACCATGACGAAAAGGGCCAGAATCATCATTTACAAGCCTCACCCTTACCTGTAAAAGCCATTTTTATTCGAAATGAGCTTAATAAACATCGTGTAAAATGTGTGCTAGACCATAATTACCCTCGAGGATGAGAAAACATCAACACATCGATCGCTATGTGTCCACTTTGTAACTAACGTAAAATGTCCACATGTTTTAACTGGTGATCAACGCAGTCTGACTAGTGGTTGTACACGTGCAATGGTACCCTGCATGAATGACCTAAAGGTCAATTGTTCTAGGCTCGATTACGTCGTTTCCGCGATAAAGCTATTTTAAGCACCGTGTCCACCGCGCGCCGCTTTCGCGCCTCTTTGTAACGAACGGAGAAAGTTGCTGCGCGCGACGGCTTTCCCTCCAACAATCAGGAAAAGAGCAGCCAATATCCGGAAAAAGAGCAGCCAAAAGGTTAGTATCAACTAAAATAGATTTTATTTTCTGTATTTTTTGGTGAAAAGAGGTCAGATGGCATTGTAAAAGAGAAGATTTTAATGGATAGTCAATGGGTGATTTTTGGGCTTCGTAGCGGACCGCTTGGATGGTTTCGTGTGAATCGTGTCCATGTTTAACGAACGGAAGAAAAAAAATAGTAAACATCTGAAGTCCCTCTTGAAATTGCAAAACGACAAATAATTTACACTTTTTAAGCTAAAGTCCATCACAAAAATTAACAAACTTAAAGAATAGCCTTGCTAAGTTTACGAAATCATCAGTGTTTCACGTTCGTTACACACCGTGATATTTTACAAATGGTGTACGTGTCCGCAGTCACGAACGTAAGAAACACTTGACATTTGTGTAAAATATACAAAAATCAGCGAAGAACATAACTTCATGTCCGAGTTAAATATGTCAGAGTGAATGATACATTTCTCCATGTTTGAGGTTTCGTTATTTGTTGTAAATGCAATTCGTAGACTGAAGTTTTGGGTGGTTTTTTCACGTTAGTTTCAGCGGACAGCCATTCTAAACGTTCTTCGTAACGAACGGAAGAATATTTTTTTACAGTGATTGAAAATGTCAAATCCTGTTGTTTTATGAGTTGGCATTCCATGTAGTGTCCTTATGCAATGATATTACTAGTTGACGGGGCTAAATTGCACTTTTGAAATTCTTTTTCTGTGAGTTCGTATAACGTTAGTGACAGCGGACAACTTCGCCCCGACTGAATACCGGCACTTTCGACTTCGCCCCATTCGTATAAAAATTCGCCCCATTTGTTATCCAATAGTATGGGGGCGAGTTCGCAGTGAATTAAAATTAAATGGAGCGAAGTTGATGTAACACGTAGGCAAGTGATGTTTACACAGATAGGGGAACTTGCCTTTGTGGAACCACTGGGGTCCTGTTAGAGTTTTTTTTTTATGTTTCTCAGATGTTTGCACACATGTATTTTGTACTTTTGTAGGCAAGGAGACATTCTTGCCATGGTGCCCGCATAATTAATTAGGCCTAGTCAGAATCCCTGTGACATGTCTTTTTGTGTTTATTTTTTTCACATTAGTGTTTTACCTCTTTCTGTTTGTATGGTTGTATTTTTACTGCGCTTTTTATTTCTTAAATTTTGTTTGTAATTGGCAATGGCATCTTTTATCCAGACTGTTCAAAAATAGAAAGGGCAATAGCAATTTTTTTAATTGGTAGATTTTGTGGGTTGAATACATCTCGAGTTTCTACTTTGGTTTTTTTGGTAATTTATACAACAGGTACAGAGTACAAAATGGCTGATAACCCACCTCGCTATAGTCTTCGAGTGATGAAGAGGAAGTTGGATGGACAGCACGAGATAGCACAGGATGAACCTCCAAAAAAAAGGAAGACTAATGCACAGTACCAGAGGGAATACCGGCAGCGCGTCAAACAAAATCGTACTCTCTATAAATTACATTGCGCATCTGAAAACTTGAGGGTCAAAGAGTATCTTTCAAATTTAACAGAGGAGAAAAAAGCTCAATATCGCGAGACAACCCGACTTCGTGTCCGAAAATTTCGTCAGAGAAATGCAGCAGTGCCAAATTCAAGTAAAGCGAAGAAGGCAGCAGCACCCAAAACTCGTCTTGCAAAAGAAGCACAGAGAAGCAAATGGAGAAGACAGAAACAGAATCAAAGAGCAAAGCAAACAGCACAGGCAAAGCGGATGACCAATGAAAAACGCAGGGCAAAGTATGCCGAAAAGAAGAAAAGGACATCCTCCATCAAATCAACACCACCATTAACACACTCGTCAGAGGCACAACAGATACCTGTATCAATCTCTAGTGGTAGTTTTCGCAAGGCTGTGTACCGTGCCAAGCAAGCAATGCCAAAAAACAGTAGACAGTATGCAGAAGTGTTGACAAGATTAATTCACAAAGCTACTCCAACGAAAAAACAGCAACTAAAAGAGAAAGGAATTAGCGCTAGTCCAAGATCAAGAAGATTTCTGCAGTTCGCCAAAGAGTCGTGTGGGAACATCAAAGACGCAGAGTTGGGTATCAACAAGCAAAGAAATACGTCTTCCTTGCACAGGAAACGGGTATTAGCAGCAGACCTTCCTGAAAACGCCAGCAGGTAATGCAATAGACCCCTGTACTGATGACACCAAGGTTTGTTTACGAGTGCCTTTCTATGGGACACGAACTCCGCTGTCACAGGTTCCTACCATACTGAAGCACACTCATAAACTAATGGGAATTTTGATCATCATTAAATCATCATTTAATCCAAGCTTATATGTCTGTAGATTCACATGTCCTTGTGAAAGAAGCTTTAGTAGTAATTAAATCAAAGATTATTCGATTTCAACCATTCCTGTTGCCATTTCTGTAATTTCAGGACCCCACAAGAGCCTGCCGATCGCCAGCTCACTGCAGGGGATATAGTTGTAGTCGCATTTGAGGATGCATGGTATCCAGGTGCCATCAAGCGCATCATTAGTGATGAACTGGCAGTTATATACTGCATGGATCGTCCAAATAAAAATAAGCAAAGTTTTGTTTGGGAAAAAGATCTGACCGTTAACAGGAAATTCATTCTGTGTGTTGTTAATCCAAGTTCACTTATTCCAGATCCATCTTTGCGTTACTTTCACTTGGACAGCAAAGAAGTAGGTAAAATTAATGCGCTATACAGTGTCTATGCTAATAAGTATTTTTAAACGTTTATTGCCAAAAGTAGTTTTGTCTAAGTATGTCATCAGAGGTTTGTCTAAGGTCTGTAGTCAAAAGTTCATCAGTTTTTCAGCAAAGATAAGTCACCCAGGTGGCACGAACTGAATAAATTCAATGAAATTCATTTAATGAGATGTGCCATGTTCTTCAGATGGGATCGTCAGTGTATAGCCTCCACAATGAAATACATTTTTTAAGAAACAAGATTAAAATGAAAAATAAAATAGTCATTGACTCAATTTACTTGTTCCTCAGAATTGTTTAATGTTGGAAATGGTGCACATTTAAATATACATACATGTACTTAAGTTCACAATGTCAAAGATTTCAACTTCTGTGAAGCTCATGTGCAACCTTCTTGCATGCATATAGGGCATCTAAAACTAGGGTGAAGTGGCTTATCAGATATGTAGATCACAGAGATGCTCCCAAGAAATGAAAAAACATGTGCATGTATTAACACCTGCACATAGTAACATAGGCAATTTTCTGAAGGTGAGGCAACTACCTTGAGGGCTCCAGTAAAGCAAGTCATAATAAACTTGTCACATGAAATGTTGGCTTTGATTCGAAATTTTTGGTGTCCGTGTCATTTTTGTAACTAACGTTAAACTACAGGACAAAGATCTTTGAAATTGAGGGTATCTGTTCTTTGGTTGTCAATGATAATGTCCCCTTTGAAGTACTTGCAAGCTTCGCAACCAGCTGTTTTCCTCAAGTCGTCAAACTGCAAATCATTTAAAATTGTGAAAAAGTACACTTGTTAACGTTAGTTACGATGTCCACCTTATTAAGATATCGTAAAATTAGTAACAATTAACTTTTTTTTTAAAGATGACTTTCAGAAAGGAGGAAAAGCTTAACCACAACAATACAACTCCACATTGTTTTTCTTTGACTTTTATTATTGCATGGTTGACTGCAAAGTGGACACCGTAACCAACGTTAACTTATGAGGCCACCCTCTACAGAAAGCAGTGCATGGAAGAAAATTTCTTGGGCCGATTATCTTCCCATTGCTATTTTCTGATAGAGGGTGGTCCATTCTCATAATTTAAAAGTAAATTAAACACCTTTCACTCGATTGAATTTTTACCTATGTGTCCCATTTTGGTTAGCCAGTATTGTGTCCTTAAACAGATACATGTATAAGAAAAAAATGGACATTATGAAAATGGACATTATGAGTTTACACTCAGACTTCAATCAGTAGGAAAACATGAGAAGTAGAAAACATACATACATGTATAAGAAACAACAAAATCTCTTGTGCATGAACTACATAGAACAGGAAGGAGAGCCAGATTAACACATCATAAAACCGAAAATGTGCACAGGTCTATGGGGCTCATTTAGTATTCAAATCCCCTGGCAAGTCCAAATAAACAATCAACTAAGGAAGAGAAGACAAAGAAAAGCATGTTCTGAGGCAAATGGGTGGAAATACATTTACATCACTAACATTCCTAAACTAAAAAGAGTAAGAAAGGTAAGAAAATATGAGAAAATCAGATAAGTATAGATCTAAAAGACGATATTTAAGCTTATAGTGTGTTTTAATTCTAGGCATAAAAGTTAAACAAACTTAGGAAAACTTTAGTGATTCAAAAAACTAATACGCAGAAAGAAAATTCACAAACCTTGGCCAAAAAAGGTTTAGAAACTAAATAATATTGGGGACAGAGGGGAAAATTAACTTTACACATGAAAAAGAAAAGCTTAGAAACTCACCACTGACTGCTAGCAGAATAGGGCTCAAGCAGAAAACCACACTCCAGTTAGGAGGAACAATACACAGGTACATGTGAAGGTGACTGGTCTCTGCTGATCTGCTACACTGAGTGTGACCAGACCATGTGGCAACTCTATATGGGGGAAGCTGGGGCTTAAACAAATAAACAGGGGGGCACACTACTAAAAAATCAAGAACTCTAAACTAAAGTTAAACATTTTAAAGGGGAACTACTTCTATGTATAAACGTGTACTTAATAACATAAACATTTCTGGCTCTGCCACATTTACATTGTAATATGATGTGTGTGTATATAGGGATTGTGGGTGCTTTTTATTGTATTTCATATTTATTTAAATTTCTTTCATTTTTTTTCCTCTATGCCTTATAGGATCAAGAAAAAGGTATATGGAGATGAGCGAGTGGAAAGTTTCAAGAAGTCTCAGGTAAACTTTGTGAAAAATAGATTATATCTTTGTGAATCATTGTTTTTATTTTGTTTCTTCTTATTTGGGGGAGGGGGTTTTGGTTTTTTGTTGTGGATTTCCCTTTTTTTACTTTGAGACAAATGTTAATAGGATGCTAGGATTGAACTCCCCATAACTGGCCCCCAAGTACCTGATCTCCTAATTTCCCTGTATTTTTGATGTTTGTGAAGGAGAGGCAAAATGACAGCTGGCATGTGGCTTTTGCTTCATTTCATAGTTTGGTTCAAGCCTAACTATTTAAATGATGGCAAACATGCACTTGTATATGTGGCCAAGGCAGGTTTGTTTAACCACTTGCTGCCGGGAGCCCGGTTTCAGACAGGTATTCTTCACATGCACAGCCGGGGTGTCCGAAATTGGACATGGGGAACTAGGCCTTGTAACACAAGACCGTGTTCGTAACAAAAGACCAGGCTGCTGGGAATTACCAACATTTTTCACTGTCAGTAGCGGAGATAATCCAGCCTTGTTTTGAAACAGTATACCACTGTTTGTGGCATTCAGTGCGAGCGGATTACCATCGGGGACAAAAGCGCTCCACCGCAGCAGCAATGCACGCTAATCTGGCCCCTGTTGAAAAGACGTCAGCAGCGCACTGTGTCAGTTTCAGGAACAAAAGAAAATTACGTAACACCGCACAATCTGGGCTCTTTTTACAAGGAGGCAAGCCTGCCTGAAATACTCTGGCGTCAATAGATGTTGTCTGCCTGATTGAGTAAAAACAAGACAGTCATTCATGTGGGTGTCCAGTAAATGAAGATATGAATTTTGAAAACAGAAAAAAATGAAAAATAATCCAGCCCAGCAGAATCAACATTTATGCCCCCGGCCCGAAGTGGTTAAATACAGTTTGCAGTGTCTATGGGGAAAGTAGCCCTTCTGTTGTATTTTAAGAACCTAGACAAATGACTCAGGGCAGCAGACTCAGACTGGACCTGCATGACTTGTGACTTGGCAGAAATAGTAGTGTGCATTAATGGGTAGTTTTGGAACCAGGTACCCGATTCACATTACGGGTGGGTACCCAGGTACCCGTAATTAAAGTGAAGATCAGAGCAAACTGTGAAAGTAAAGTTTTCAAACTTGTCCACGCCTGGTCGAAATGTCAAGTTGACACTCAACGGCTCTCTTCAGAGCCTCACCTCTTCTGAAGAGATAGATCCCATGGTGTACTCACAAATCCTTACCATAAATAAAAAAGAGTAAACCTGAGGTTGTGGAGTCACTTTTGTGGAAAAGTTTGTGTTTTATTAAGATTTTTCTTCCAGTAGTTTTCTAACAAGTAATCAATAGAGGTTCTGCATAGCAGCCATTTTTCCGGTAAGAGCTTTTGTTCCACAGGGATACACATGAGTAGACCTTTTGTACTATCCTCCGTAACACAACAAGCAGTTACTGGAAAGATAGCTGCCGTGCAGAACCTCTATAGAAAAGGGTGCATGTCTATTTTCAGATTTCAGGTACCTGGGTACTCGGCACGGCCTTAGTCAGAAATCACAGCATTGCATGGTTTTTTTTTCACTGAGCAAAACGGTGCGTGATGCAGCTACTTCAGTGCACATGTGGTTGCAGATATATTGATTAGGGAAATCAATTTACCGAAACATGCACCCTGTCTAAACTTGATACTGTATTAGTACATGATGTATTCGGTATTATACGCAGGCTTGGGCCCTACCCAAGCAATAGCTTTGAATCACGTGTATTAATTTGATGGTCGAAGAATCTCTGTTTCAGCTGGTTATGGGTCCGATGATCTGATGTCAGTTCGGTCTGTGCATATGTGAAAACACAAGATGGGTCACGGCATTCATTCCAAAAATAGTCAATTTTGGGTTTATTAATTTTAAGAGAAATGCAAACGGAAGATCAAGCGCAGAATGCAAATTCTGTACAAGAAAAATGGAGGAAATAATGTGTTTCCAATTAATACAATAATGAAGGTGACTCTTGACTCAGACTCGACCCAGATGTCTTGGGACTGGGACTTGATGTTTTGTGACTCAAATACGAGTCTGTTTGGGGGAGTTGAGAATCTTGTTCCGAGTTCACTGAGGATCGTGCCATGCATAGTGCAACACCTGCAAATATACTTCTATGCAAGGCCTTCTAAATGGAATTTCAGGCTATTCATGGTGAAAGACAGCAATAGGTGGAAAGGCTTGCGATAGTACCACAAGCCACCACCATAGCAAGAGACAGACTCCAGGCGGACACCACCCTCAAGGATCACACTGACCTCACCCCAAGCCAGCTCCACAACCTCCTCACCACCTGCGTCAACTCAACTAGCTTCCGATGGCGGGACAAATTCTTTGAACAGTTAGCTGGAACGTCTATGAGATCCCCTATATCCCTGGTTCTAGCTGACATATTCATGGAAGAATTCGATCACTGAGACCGCCAGCCCTACTGCTGACCATCGTCCCAAGATCTGGCTCCGGTATGTGGATGACACATTTGTCATCTGGCAGCACGGGCAAGACAACCTCTGATACTTCTTGGATCAGCTCAACAGGCTTCACAACAGCATCCAGTTCACCATGGAACAAGAAAGAAATGGCAGCATTTCCTTTCTTGATGTTGAGGTGTTCAGAAGTCAAGATGGCTGCCTCTCCCGCAAGGTGTACTGCAAACCCACTCACACCGACAGATACCTCAATAGCTCCTCCTTCCGTCACCCCAAAATCAAGTCGTCTGTCAACCGTGCCCTTGTTCACAGGGCCGACAACATCTGCGACAAGGAACACCTCACCAAAGAACTGCACCACATCTCCACAGCACTTCAGCAAAATGGCTACAAGCCCCAGCAGATCAAGACCCAAGACTAAGATCCCCTCCCAGCCGAAGGGTCTCCTATACCCAAAGCCAACTAGATAAGGCCCCTAGTTCTGTTACTCTCCCCTACCTAGGTTTTACTTCCCACCACATCCAGCATATCCTGAGCAAGCATGACATCAAGGTATTCCACACAGCCCCTCTCAAGATCCGCGGCATGCTGACATTCCACAAGGACCGACAAGATCCGCACCACCGACCAGGGGTGTACAAGATCCCCTGCCAATGCGGCAAAGTGTATATTGGCAAGACTGGTAGGGACCTCCCCACCAGACTCAAAGAACACCAAGCCCATGGCAGGAAGGGAGAGTATGAGAAGTCAGGGATAGTCTGAAAGTCAAGCATTCCCACTCTGAAGACCACTTCATCAACTGGGACCAAGGCCACCTCATCACCAGCATCGAGCACTGGTATCCAAGATGCATCAGAGTAGCCTTGGAGATCCTCAAGCATGACACCGTTCCCCAAGACATCGGCTTTTCCATCAGTGACATCTGGCAACCCCTGCTCACCTCCCAGTCCAATGGGTCCTCTATACCCTAGCACACCCCCACCCCGCCTATGGGTCTCCTATATCCCCGGCCACCTCACCCCGCCCCAATTTATGCCCAAATGACACACCTCACTGACTTGCTGGACCCCGTCTGCATCCAGTCACCTTATATAAACAGCTCCATCTTCAGCATCTCTTCAGTCTCCTGACAATGGACTGATGCAGTCCCAAACGTTGAGTATACTCCCGGTTCTTTTCAGAAGGGCTTCTAAACTTAAGATTTCCCAGTCATTTGCCCATTGCAAGGGCTGTATGCATGCTTGTTAGCACAGTCATCTTAGCTTCACATTGACTGTCAGACAGCCATCTTGAGTCAGAAGCAAAGGCAATCCCTGCCAATGATCTCTGAACATTTAATGCCTGCTAAAATGATCTAGCTCATATCTTGGATCTAGCTCAGCATCAACATGGAATGCAATGAGGCTCCAGTGCTTTTACCATCACAATGAAATTGGTGCTGGTACATGTACATTATGACGGAGTTGGTCTCATAGAACTCATATGGAACATATTTATAATGTGGCCCTGTATGGGTAGTACCAAGTATGCATAAAAAGTCATGTCATCTTTATTATCCAAATACTTTTAAAATGAGGCTATACCTGTGCATGTACTTGGTATTGTTGAAAATTAGTCTGGCTCTGTATACTTGGTATGGTCGAAAATTAGTCTGGCTCCTTCCCATTTAATTGTCTTCAGTCATGTCAGTACATGAAGTGGATTTGGGGAACATGATCCAAAATGGGCGCCTTGTGGTTACAGCCCATGGCCTCAAGGTGCGAGACAACCATGGCATGCGTGCACACATATATCCTTGTGGAGTCATTGCTTTCTGTGGTGTACCTGTATAGCAAGGGAGTTGCAAGTGTTGCCCACAAACAGTCTAATACCATTGCCATTGGTGAAAATGAGATAACTAGGGCAGGAATAGGATAGTGCAATAGATCAGAAGGGTCTCCACAAGGAAATTCTAAAGTTGAAAAGGCCTCCACAAGGATTTTACAAAACAGATATTCTGAAATTTCTTTGAAAAGGAATATGTCTGTGGTTCAAATAAGAGCATTTTAAAAACCATGCCAAACCAGAATTTTTATTCACAAGTCGTATACGCAGCTATCTCATTTTCAGCAATGACAGGGGTATTTTTGTGTAGAACTTGCAACTCCCTTGCTGCACATGTACACCAGCCCTACCTCTCTCTATTCATCAGTGAGAGTGGGGTTAGGTGTGCAGCATCTCACACCTTCTGCCCTCCCCCAAACGGGTACATGATTACTCTCTTTTAAAAACCCCAGCAGTGGCAGTGGATAGACGTTACTTTGAATGTAAATTTGTTTTCTCTCTTCACAGATGAACTGAAATCAGGATTTCAGGTTGATGAAGACATCTTCAATTCCAAGGTGGCATTAAATTTACCGGTATTGATGAGTGAGGATTATTGACCAGTAAATTCCATCTTTAAATTCCATTCCTATTGGTGTAATTAATATGAATTAATAAACACAGCTTAGGATTAGTTTGGATTGGTTTCATTTTTTTGTATTAAATACGAACCAAATGAATTTGTCTTGTACTGTATGACTAATGAAGGGTTTGTTCAGATTTTAATATTGAGCATTGTACATGATATTTGCACTCTTAAATAAAACAGCTTTTTTTAATCATGAAAAACTCAAGTTCTGCATTGTAGTATTAATATCTGACAGTAGGCAAGCTGAGATAAAGGTGACGAGCTTCTGGAGACAAATATATGTGTTTGCAGATACACAGGAATGTCTGTCTGTAGGTGAAATTACCTGTATGTAGGATCATTCCAAGAAACCCAAACTTGGTAAAAGTACAGCATCTGTAGGTTTCATAATTATTGAAAAGAACTGAAGAGATTTTGGGTTATTGTTGGTCCATCAGTGATGTCTGTATTCAGTCAGTACATTACACAGTAAGATCTGTTTGATAAATGTCAATAATATGAACAGGGTGATAAAAGTTCTCAAAGTACTTTTGTAAGACTAAAAAGCCTATTAAGATGACCACGTTACGGTACTGAGTGTTTTTTCTTGTTTCTTTTTAATACATGTTAAGTACTTTGCATCTGAAAACACACATTGAAACAAAAGAAATTAGCCGTGACTTTTTGCTTTCAACTTAAAAAGCTGGAACTCTACTGCAATGTTCAGAGCAACTAGCACTGCTGACTTACTGTCAACTGGCAGTTGTCCAAATTTGACAGGGATTTTATACTCCATATTTGTCACAATTTCTATCCTTTAACATAGAAGACTGATTTGCTTTGAAACACAAAGACAAAACTCAAATTATACCAGTAAACAAAGTGGAGTTAATTTTGATATATAGCAAACAAAAGTGCTCCAACATTTACTTACATGTAGAAACTGAAGTTTTTGTGGAGTTTCAAATGGAACTTAATCTGACTGGGTAAGTGTTCCAAAATGACAATGAAAATAAACCTCTAAAAGGTAAAAACCAAGTACATGTACATGTACCATGTTAAAATCATCAAATATACCACCAAGTGAGTTTCGTTGAAAGAAACGGATGCATATGCATTTCACTGTGTAATGCTGCAGAAAAAGTAGTGTCAGATGTATTGGTCACTGTAATCCCACATACATGTATACCTGCAGTACACCACAGGCTATTACAAAGAGTAGTAAGAAAATGAAAGAAGAAAAGTGCTGCAACTACCATGGAATTATTGTGAAAGAAATCAGGACAAGAGTTTCACAAACCCTTGCATGAAATCACCTTTTTCTAGGATTAACCACTAGCTGCCAGGGAACCCCGTTTCGAGCACCATGGGTTTATACACAGAGCTGGGAAATGAGACAAAAGAGCTGGTCCATGTAACAATTTAAGACCGTATTCGGAACAAAAGACCTGCTGCTGGAAATTGCCATCATTTCTCGGCTTGCATTAATCCATCACTGTTTTGGGCATAGCGCGCCTGCGGATTAGCACCACGGACAAAAGTGCTCCAGGGCCCCATTGATGAGCGACATAGCACCGCTGCTCGCCAATCCAGCCGTGTTTGAAAAGACGCCACTCGCATTCACTGGGGGCAAAGGAAATTACGCAACACCTCACAATTCTAGGCTCTCTTTACAGGGTGGCAGGCCTGGCTGAAATACTCAGGAGTCAATGAAGGTTGCCTGTCAGCTTAGAGTAGCCACCAAGCAGTCATTCGTATGAGTGTAAACATCCATTAAATGAAATGAATATTTGAAGAATTTTGAAAATTGAAAATCTTGAAAATCGCCCATATGTGTGCACTGCATGTTTAAAAGCACCCGGCAGCATGTGGTTAAATCCATGACCCTACATGTATGTACTACTCTCCACCTTGTCACACAGATATTCTAAAAAGTGAGAGGAACCTGAATAGTTTAATTTGTACTTGCTAGTTTTTAGAATTCAAGACTGAGTTCAGCTCGGGCTTGAAAGATGAATACAAATGCATAAATCCTGTCATAAATACATGTACCTATGCATACAAAACACTGCATTGACAACTGCTATGCATTTACAATCCTGAGTCCTACCAAATACAAATTGCAATTTTCTTGTATAGGTTTCATATATACACACACCACATATATAAGTACACTTTGTAGGTTAAATAACTCAAGTTTAAATTCTTGTTAATCTTCTCGGCACCAGAAGTGATATTTCACGTACTGGAAGTGACAGTTTGTAAAATAAAAGTGTAGAGTAAAGTGCATTAATTTATGTCTTAGGCATTTGTCATGTTTTCAAGACCTGAATTCTCACCACCCACAGAGCCAGTGTCTGTCACAGAGATGGTAGCCACATTCCCTGAAAACAAGTCGAGTGTGGAACAGCTGTTTGTGAGTTGAGAGTCCGATGTGTTGCTGGCATCTGTGGACCTTTCGGTTCTTGAAAGTCCTTCCCTCACTGAATGCCCACAAATATAAAAAGACATTTTCAGGGGACGCCTTCAGTATCCAATACTTACGTTCAAATGATGGAGCATAAGAACTTAAAAAAAAAAAAGAACTCTTTAAGAGGAAACTGAGCTCCATAAAAGAACCACACACTATACAACAGGGGCATTAAAATTTAACAAAAGAAAACAAGATGCAATAAAGCATAACCCCTACCAACAAAGCCAACTAAAAGTAGGGTCACACATTTCAAGTTGACAAACTTGATATAAAACTTTTTTCTGCTCGGTAATTCTTACATTGCATCAGGCAAACTTGAAGACGAAACCTCACCTTGGTGTGAGGTTACTTTCACTGTGCATATCCCCCCACCCCAAATTATATTTTACACTTTTGATTTCCAACTTCTGCACATCCCTGGCTGTTTTACCCCCTCCTGGGCCTTTCATGATCGTGTGCACTGGATGTTGAAGTCACAGAACATGTTTCGGGCCATCATTTCAGGACAGTTTTTGGCTGGGTGTTACGGCAATGGTATCATTTGATGACATAATACTGATCGATAATGTCAAGAAAATCAACTGGTAATGTAAAAATGCAAACTGACCAACAATAAAATAACAAAGAGGGCACAATGTACTCCCCATGGAGTTGCTCATATTTTGCAATGGTCTGGTGGACTTTTTGTTTGATCCTACCGTTTTAATGCATAATTATTCAGTTCTGGAACAACCCTATCAAAGGTGGCCATTTTCTTTTCAAGCACACTTGGGATAAGAACGAAGTCCTTAGCAATCGTGAAGTTGAATGTTATACGGTCTTGAAGATATGTTGCAGGGAACTATCTTCAGGGGTGAGATTGACCTGTGAAAATCTCCTATACTTTTGTACACAGCCAGTGAGGAAATAAAGCTGAAAAATCTCACCCCTGTACCGGTATCTTGTGGGGAAAAACCTCAAAAGCTGGTCACCTACAAAACGCTAAAATAGGTAGGATTGGCAATGAATACTTGAACATACAACAAGTCCCCAAAATTTCGCAAAGTACATGTAAAGCAAAGCCATGATTATTACGTCATTGGTCTCTTTGTTTTTACATTATCGATTGGTTTGGGGTTATTACATCATTGGCCATGTCGGCCATGTTACTTTATTATTTTATTTTGTCATTTTCATTACATCATTGGTCGTAACACCGGGGAAATTTTTTTCTTGCTTCAATTTTCACCTTATCCCTCCAGAACTTGGTTTTGTCACTTAATGTCAGCATCTACAATGTTGGCACTGTGACTGGCGTTGATGCATAGATTGGATAGCCCAGGGGCGGATCGGCCGCCTGTATGGTCAGATTCCTCAAGACAGTAGGATGCGCCTGGATGCTGTAACGCTCCTCATCATCATTCGTGAAGTACAGCAGCTCCAGGTTGAGGGACGCCCAGAGGGACCGCACCACCTCCGCATTGAGTCTGCCAATGTGAGCCATGACCGGCTGGCGGGTCAGCACCCGACCTTTGTACACACCCTGAATGATACCAAGAAAAAGGGGCGGGGGAGTATATGGTGTGCCCACTCAATTGGCAGAGTGTAAAGAGAAAAACAAGTAGGACGGTACGTGGTTGAATCTTGTTTGGTTGCAGGGACCAGCCACATTGATGCTAGAACCTTGATATAAGAGGATTTGAAACACGAAGAACAGTAAAAGAGTTCAACTGATTGAGACCCAAAGACTTTGCTCTTTGTAACACTATAGGCCTTTTCACACTAGACAAATCTAAGGGTTGGCACGGGGTTGAAGCAGGGTTGAAAACTGGCAGCGATTCACACTGCGTCAACCCTGAGATTGACTTCAACCCGAGTTGAACTGAACCCTCCTTTGGACCAGGGTTGAGATTTTCAACCGGAGTTGAAAATTGTTTATGCTCATTTCTGGGTTGAACTCACCCCGATAAGCTTAATGCATACGAAACAAGTGTGAAACTATGCTGGGTTGAATGCTGGATTGAAAAATTCAATTTTCAACCCAGGGCAGCCATGGGCTCGCCCAGGGTTGAGTTCAACCTGGGTTGACAGGCTGTCGTGGGAACAGGCCTTATTTGTAGTAATATTTCTCTTTTTCAGCAGTCATATGAACCTGCTGGAATGTTATATGAACCAGCTCAATGATGTTTTTGATCACCAGTCTGGTCAAGTAAGATCTTAGACTGCTGATAGACCCCATTATCAGCTCACACAAGACTGTGAACAAAGAACTTTTCATGGGAGTGCAGTGCAAAGGAATCCTGGCAAATTGTTTTGATGACTCCTTCCTCTTCCTTTTTTTCCAAAGGACTGGAGTATTGGAAAGAAAACATGTTCTGGGGAATGGAAAATTGCACACATTACCACAATGAACTAACAGCAAAGGCACTGCATATCTTCACAGTCAACACGATGAGCATATTCCAAAATGGGGGGTACATGTACATGTATGTACTTGGAACAAGACAGCACTTTCTAGGCCCTGTGGAAATTTTGCAAGGCCAAAGACTGCGAAGTCAGTTGGTACATGATGAGTCTGTTGACTGTGTTCAAGGTGGACCCTACACAGACACTTTCCACTGGGCCCACATCCAACTTACCTCCGAGGCATCATGCACCAGGGAGAAGAGCTGAGGCACCCCCTTTTCTACCGACTCCGCCCACTCTGGCTCCCGGTCGCTACCAAAGTAATACCCTGTCTCGTACTGCTGGAGGTATTCAGTAATTTCCTCCAAGTCCTCCGTTCCTCCCAGCACTGCCTGGTCGTAAGCAAGCTTGAAGGCAAACCTGTAAGCCAGGATAGTGGACAAAAATTTACAGGAAGGAGCTGAATTTTCTGGGATGTTGGTTTTAAGAAATTTTTTAAAAGTGCTTTACCCCATCAGGACTATTTCATTTATGCTTTGCTACAATTTTAGACAAACGTGAATTATTATTTGATGAAAATCCAACATTTTTTCGAAGACCACACTGGGATACAGGTACTTGTATATGCATCCTTACAATTTCGTTCTCAAGGATTTGGTTCTTCAAAATTAACTGTGCCATAGACTCACATGAAAACTACACTGCATTTTGGTAGATACAAAGAAACATGAATCTGCATTTTGTGTAGTTTGCTTCAGCATAATCTTCCTTCTGAAATGTTTGATTCGTTACCTGTAAGCTTTGATGACCAATGTAAACAGCTCCTCATCTTCTTTCAACCAATCCAGATTGGTTGACCATGGGACATCACCGCTGTACACTTTATATACGTGGCTGGCTCCAGCAGACACTACGTCTTGACCACTCAGGCCAAACACATTAACCACTGCGTAGCATGCCATGGTCAGGTGTGTGTACATAGCAGTTAGTGCATCGTCGGCAGCTATCTCATCTGCAACCTCCTCGGAGCTCTTGGTTCCTTGGGACAGATCCATGTGTCGTAGGACATGGCAGTACCAGTCTTTTGGGAAGCGACTGAAGAGGGAGGCGATGCGACTAAGGTCAACTGGAAGGTGTCGCCATTTGAGGGGCAGACTCAGCCTGGAGGAATGAAGGGAAGAGAACTGGACAGATCCTGCTAAGTTGAGAGACTTATTTGGCATGGAATGCATTGGGAATGTCTGGGGATCCCCAGTTTTTGTGTTAACCGCTTCAGCCAAAGACAGGCCAAAGTTTAACTCCTTCAGAATTTCTTCCTCATCATCGGTGAACCCTTCCAAGGCACCCGGCAGTGCGGGTGACTCCTTGGGTCTGTGGGTGTCCCTGACTCTGCCAGCCAGGCTGAAACCCTGCTTTTTGGGCTTCTCGTCCAGGTCGAAGTCCAACGAGTCGTCATCCTCCCAGCTCTTGAGGCTGCCCCAGGAGGAGGCCAGTGGCTTAGCCTGGGATCTTGGCCGGGACTGGATGCTGGACGGCCTGCCACTATCCCGATTCTCCCAGTTGTCACTCGCCTTGGTTCCCTCAAACTTTGTGGCCAAGTCACCCACCTGATTCTTGTTCACCAACCTGGTTTCTCTTGGTGTTGCTATCTTTGGAGGAGTGGGTGACTTTGCTGAGTTGTTGCTGTCGTGATGCTTGTGGCCGTTATGATGTAGAAACACCCAAACTAGGGTCTGCACAAAGCTCTTGTCAATGCTTCTCAGTATCTCAGGCGAGTCAATAATACCCGTGAGAACATTGCGAGCATCTGAGTACGTATCCACAGGAACCGCGTCGACCGGAGTGAGGGTGTTCATGGGGTAGCGACTGAAAGTGCAGATGGGGAAGCCCCCGGAATGCTCAAAAATCGTCTCAAAGATGTCGTCAAGTCTGCCTGCCTCCACTGTGTGGCAAGAGGTTTCCTGCAGCTCCATGCCCTTAATGCTGAGGGTGCAAAATCCAAAGCCTGCCTCGAGGACTTGAATCCAGGCCATACGGTCTTGAAAACGCACCAGATAGAAGCAACCTGGCATGGGATTACCTGGCGGGAACAAAAAAGTAAATCATCTTTTAGGCTTCCTCACTAAGTCTGTTGAAAACCACATGATCAATTCTCAGCGCAATGGGTACAGACTCCTCTTTAAACGTTAAAAACATATCTGGGCACAATTTCAAAGAAATCTAACGCAGAAAATTTGGCTCAACTAGTGTACCCACTTCACAAACATTAACACAGAACTAGCAACTTGAAATGTGCTTTGTACTACATTTTGGCTGGTAAGCAATATTTGCCAGGCAAAGATTATCCTGTACTCAGCAAAATTTTTGTTTAGTAGGTAAACAAATTGGGCCCCTGAATGTTTGCACGTGACAGAAAAAGTGTCTGTTAAAAACATGTTTCATTTTTTTACCACTGAAGGTTTATGTACGGACAGTCTCCACATCCCTTACCAAGACTTCCATTAGCGATCGCTCTGCTCAATGCAGTACTCAGCGTTGGCACCAACTGTTTGTAATAGATACTATCACTGCAGATGTTGGCCGATGCTCCAACGGCACCTGGCCAGAACCTCAGCGGACGGGGGAATCCTATCAGGAAGACTGGCAGCGTGAAGAGTGGTAGCAGTGGTGCTGATAAGACAGTCGCTAGGCAGATGATGACGAAGACGATGGGAAAGAGAATTACCGTGACAATGATGAGGGGCATGCTCGACGACCGGCGCTGTTTCTCAAGGGAGTAAGATGTGATCAGGATGACCAGGAAGCAGTAGAGCTTGTCCAGGAGCTCAAAGAGACGGGTTAAGACGGCTCCGACTAGCAACAGCTGCATACCAAGACCTGCTGTGACCCACCAGGAGGAGGGGTCAAAGGTCAGGACAGAGTTAATGATGTGGACAATGGACAACTCAAGGAGGGCCCCAGGTGTATCCTGCCAGATCTGACGAAAAACAGTGAAAACAATCTTGATATCTTTCAAATATGTACAGTATCTTTTTCTGGCACCAAGATGTACAAGTAAATACACTACTTTTTTCATGGAGATGGACTTTTTTTAACCATGTTAACTGCAACCTCTGCAAAGAAGTCAGAACATGCCCACAATAAGGAGTGAATAAGCATTTATTCATCTATAAGGATTACATTTTCAGTTGCAGAGGAATATCTTTTCTGGGATGGATCAATTAGCTTGTCCTCACTCTTACAATCAATTTGTGCAGATTTCTCACCACGTAGCAAGACTTCGTTTTTAGCAAATCAAAGGAACATATCTGTCCGTTTGTGTACTGACCCGTCTCAACGACCGTACAGCTCCAAGTGCAAAGAGGAATGACGGTAAGGTGATATTAACTGGAGCAAGAAACAAAGCCAGGTACGACAATGCCAACAAGGGAGAGACTGCAAGAGCAAGAAACAATACAATGATCACCTCAATAAAGTTCTATTAAAACTAAATGGTGACATAAACTAGACTTATTATGACATTTGGAAAAGCATCCGACCTACTTGTATCTACCTCACAGCTCTTAAGTTCCATTAGAAAATTATATCTGCAATATCCATGGCTTCATACAGTAGATGTACATGTCCATACAAGCTGTCTGGCCACATGCATGCGTTCCACACAAAGTTTGCATGCATCACTCATGGCATGAAGTGGGCATCATTAATTGTTCGTTTGAAATGAGCACAAACCCTCAGCATGGATACCAGGTGCTAGGCAGCAATATGGCATTCCAAAGGTTAGTTACAAGACGACGTGCTTGGGTAACATTCCAACCCACGACCTCCTGCTTTACTATGTCTACTAGTGGAGACATTACTCAATGTTGGCGTGAAGGTAAAACCATGTATACAGTTTGCATGACTCAATCAGTTGTTTCAGTACTTGACTCAAAATTAACTCGCATTCTAAAAATGTTCAAATATAAAGGACATGTATTAAGTTATAATCACCTGCATGAAACAAAGTTCGGTATGCATAGGACAGCCGGTGAAGAATTGTCTTGCGTTTGCTGTATGTTGACGTGTTCTGGATGCTCTCTGGATACAGTTTATTTCGCCACAGTCCAAAAAACAGGCACACTGACTGAACATCGCCTAAAATCTTCAGAAGACACCGGAGAGCAACGAGTCCATAGCCAAGGATGTTAAAGACAGTGACACTGGCAGATGCTCTCAAATAGGCGCAAGTAAAGGATAGCCCACCAATCAAGAGCAGTGTTACAAAATGCACAAGGATTTCTCTCCATCCCCACCTCCAGCCAAAGGCACGTTGTGTTTTGGCTCCCAATTGGCTGTTAAGGGACTGTAATCTGTTGTGCTGTCTTGCTCTGCACCAATCAAGTATCTGGTTGAATAAGCTACTCAGGTCTAGGCTCAGCACGTATCCTGCACAGGCTGAGAAAATAACAGTCCCAACTTCGGAGGGCAGGAAGTAAGCAACCACCAGAGTGATTCCCGACGCAAGCAACATTAGAATCAACCTGAGATACAGACATTTCAAAAGTAAAATTCAAATTCAAAATTCAAGGATGAACATTCCTGCTTTTGCAAATGTAATTGCTTATTTTTCCCAAGGAATCCTATGCTTTAAGCAGACTTCCTCCGAGGGCAGATCTGGGAGAAGGAAGACAACGAGGGCCATACTCCCCCCTTGTCACATATACATGTAGGTATTTGAAAAATTATGAGAAAGGTAATTTGGGCAGACTATTTCACTTCTTTTCCTTCCAAATACGTGCAAAAAGTCCTCCCTCAGCCTCACCCCTGACAAAGGTTATAAAGGTTACATATCCCATTAGAAATTCCCAAATTTGGTCCCCGACCCCCTGAAATATTGGCTGTGGATCCGCTTTTGACTTCTTCCAGCTGCTGAAATGTTATGCTTCCTCTGTGCATTCCCAGCCAGACACAAATATATGGGGTGCTGGTTCAAATGGAAAGGCCACTATTACATGTAGCAGGCAAGAACATCGCTGGCAGTTTTTTTGCCCTTTGAAAAAATTCAATGTGTTTATTTTTGCAAACCCCCACCCCCTGATTTTGTTTCTTCCACTTCCAACCACCCATAATCACAATCAATCCTTAATGACAGCCTGTGGCCCTACCTCAGATCAGTCGCTACCGGAGACCCTCCAAACACCAGGGCAAGAATCTGCTCCCCAAGCCAAAGGATCAGGGCATCAACAGAGGGCAGCACGCCAATCAGCCATAGAAAGGGCAGAAAGACAAAGATGATATGCAGAATCTGATTCACCCACAGGATCTCTGGATAGGACCTACATTTAGGAAAAACAAAGACAACAGATTCCACTAGGTAGGTTTTCACTTTTACAGACAAAAACTGCTAGGAACTGCCAAGTGACATCAGCAGGGATGAGATTCGATGACACAGAAATATTCATAAAATAATAACCAAAGGTTCTAGGCGCAACAGAAGTGTAGGGTTCGAGGTATACATGAACATTTGTGTTTGCCAAAACACACTCCTCAAAATGACAATTTCTTCTATTTTCTATCAACTCTTACACGTACAAATGTACCTTTCAGGTAAAGGTCAGGAGTTTCCAGATTTTAAAAGAAATTGATTTACAATGTAAAAATTCCTGAAATCAGGAAAATCCCAATGAAATACCTGATATCAGAAAAAACCTATAACAAAACTTCACCCCTTGCATCAGAACTGAATTAACCATCTTAATGCTATAGAGGTATTTCCTTCTGTTTTCCTAAGCAAAGAAGACTTTACAGAGTAATGTAATGGGGATACAGCTTGATTCTCACAGGAATCATTGCCACACACACATACATTGCCACTGTTGTTGCCACAAAGGTGCAAGTTTATTGAAATGAAGGATGAGAATATGTACACTTTCCTCAATCTATGCAGATGACTTCAAGTGATTTTCTTAACTTCCATCCCTCTGCCACGTCTACATACTAATCTACAGCAATACTGAGCAGATACACCAAAGACCCCTTGCATTATAAAGCAGAGTCAGAGGCTATTCTTTGTTATTTCAATTTAATTACAATGAATGTACAAAAGGTTTACTCAAGCCTATCCTAGAGAAAGAAAGAAATGTCCTCTAACGTGACGTCAAACGCAAGGGGTCTATTCTTGATGAGCCAGTTTGGCAAATCTCACAGATACATGTAAGGACATTTTGAGAACAAAGCACACAACAGTTGGAACATGCTCAGTGCTTGTGAGCCCAAGTACAGCCAGTCTAATAGAGCTGGCCTTTTGGTTTGACTGTACATGTATATCCACCACTGAAAGCTATAAATCCAAGGCAAGGATTCTGTCTTTCCCTAGTTTTCAGATGTTTTGAGATTTAGCAAACAACAGAAAATTTGCTGAAAGACAAACTAGCAAAGCAAGCAAGTTTTTGACAAAGTTAACCGCTGGCAAACAAAGAGGGAAAACACTGTACTGCTTTGCTTTTTTCACGTATATTTGGAATCAAATCCCTGCAGCTGAGAAATTTGAAGAGACTCACCTCCACACCAAATCAACAGCAAAGAAGAGACACAAATGAAATGGCCGCATAAGGGGCATTGTCTCGTAAGGATCCGTCGCCCTGAAAACTGATGATTCTGGTGGTGAAGTAACTGTCAGTGGATACTGCGCGACACAGAGTGCAAACCAGCCAAATATGTACATCACAACAGTCACTCCGACATTATTATAATACAATGCATTCAATGTGCCGGGTACCAGGTACAGGAAACCTAGCCCGCCCATGACTCCAGACACCACGGCATGGACCAAGATATTGATTTTCCATTTCTTCACCGGCAGAATGAAATCCAAGGTTTCCGGCCCAAAGCACGACTCAAAGTCCACCTCATCCTCATCTGCGAGGATGTTCCCAAGGTTCGGTCTCACCGTGTTGGGTGATCTCCTCTGAAGTAGCACACTTATCCCCTGTGCACAAAGGACGTACAGTCCAAGGCATCCACCGACGACGCAGTAGCCAACGACGATGTTGATGCCTGCAAGCTCCACGACAAGTGAAAACATGCCACCAATGACCATGGGAATGACAAACAGAATGATTTGATTGAGGTAGACGTACGCTGGTGCATCATAGCCTAGCCGAAGCTTCACTCCGCCAAGCAGCGTCTGGGGGAAACGCTTCCAGAAAAATTCTCGTTTGTAGTCATTCAGTAGTGGCACATTGTCTCCCATTGTTGTAGTGATGGTGATGAAGTTACATACATGGACACTCAGCCTCCATCAACACTTTGCACCCTTGCCTCTCCATGCAAGCTGTAGAGCAAAATTTTAAAAAGGGAAAAAGACGGCAATGCAGTTAACTTATGACACACCTATTGGCATTTTAACAATATGTTTTGCCCCTATAGACTATCAGATGATGGCAGCACTATGGACCACACAGGGGAGGGAAGGAGAATTTGTCAACGCCCAAAAGTCTTGTCTGAGCCCCGGTCCATTCCCCTCACACACACCAAGACATAAAGATAACATGCTATTAAAAATTCATTTTGCATTATCAGTTTCAGATCTGATTCTGAACAGGGAAAGAAATAAACAAATTTTATGTACACTTGCACACTTTGCCTCGACAAAACAATCTCCATGAGGCACTGACAATGTTTATTTCCATCACACCGTACCGTGGTTAACATGTTTATACCATTTGGGGGTACATATGTAGGCCCTATTCTGCAATTAGGCCTACTCATTGCATTGACTTCAATTAATTCTTTCCCCAAAATGTGTTTTGCTATTTACTGCCATGACTGTAGCCTAAATTGTAGGGCTTAGGATACAGAGGTAGATCCTAGACCCCTAAACAGGGTGCTTCATATACTCCTCTGTTGATACTGTACTGGATTATTGACGGAGGATCAGGAGTACTTGTCATGACTGTATAGCCAGGACCATAATTCAGAGGTCCAAAGCTACATGAGCAAAGGCAAAGAAAGATATAGGCCTAAGCAGCTACTCTTTGGGCCATCATGCTAAGCTAAGGCTTATCTTGGTATATCAAAGGATTATGATGCATGCAATAAACTCTTTGAAGTGAAGTATACTGAACTCATCCATGTGTTATCAAAAACAAAAAGACTGTGTTAAACGTACGCATGTCGGAAATACCGGTTTCTTCTGTAAGTTTCATACACGTTCTGAATGCGCACGAACGGCGTCTGTATCCAAGTTACAATAAACATTGCTTGACCGACTACAGACTATCAGCCGGCCTTTCAACATACACGTAGCGTACTACTTCGAATACGAATGACACTCACAATTCTGAAATATCACGCATGATGCTGGCATGCTACGATGAACATTAATGTTAACTTCACAAAAATCTTTGTTTCGTTTCAAATCGAACGACGAATCATTTAGTTCTCGTTTTGGTTGTACCATGGTTCTGTAAAGACAAATCAGACTTCACTCTGGAATGTAAGCAGCCGATACCCGCTTGAGGGCGGTATTGTGCTAAAAAATGAGCCCTTTCATCACCTCAGGTCTGCATAGAAGATGATAGAGACACTCAGCAAACTTCAATGTATGAACTTCAGAAAGCGTAGCAAAATATTCTCCGACACTATGTCGGCACGCGTAATCCCCCTCGTAAAAGTTGAATTCCTTGCTTCAACTTGGCGTTTCAGCAGCCTGCGTAGCATCCCGTTTGAAAATCGAGTCAGTCATTACATTATAACCTTGCGCCTGAGCACATGGACAGCCCTAGGCGAATCTAAGTTTTTTTTTTTCATTTTTTCTTGGAGGGGGGGGGGAGTTCTTCCTTTTTTCTGTCGACGCATGGGAGCTTTCCGTTTAATGAAACTACAACGGCTGAAGATAAATATGCTGCAACAATGCTAAGGGCTCTGTCCGATTGTCCGAAAATTCAAAAGTTCGAGGGTTTCTTCAATCCAAACGTTATGCTTTTGAACGATGCCGTGTTCTACAACTTCTTGGCAGTCATTATAATTTGCCACCACATTCTCACCAGCTGATCGTAGGCAGGAGACACATTCGAAACCATGCATCCTTTGTCAAACACTACGCCGTCGTTTCTGAGTCAACTCTTCGGGTTATTTGTCGCCCCGCATGCAGGGGTGTATCTCATCTTGGAGGAATGGGGGGGGGGGACAAATTCAAAAGCTAATTCGGCTTCGAGCTCATTCAACACGATGTTCAACAGCCTTACTCACGGTTCCAATATCCTTGCTTTTATTTCATGGTTTTAATTTCTTAGGGTTTTGGTGCTCATATTTGATGAATAAATCTACCGATTATTTTCCGAGTTACTATTATGAAGTATTCTTTAAAAAAAAAAATTCGGTCTGGACGGCAAGTTGCCCCTGCCCCCACCCGCTGGATTCGCCACTTGCCCCGTGGTAGTGTTGAACACTTTTATGATGTCTTCTCAGCTATTGGTTAGGGGATGGGTGGCAAATTGGGTCTCTTGAGGGTGGTTACAGTGGGGTATTGTACAAATAATGATAGGTTTAAAAGTGCAATGGTAAGAATAATTTCATTCGGTGACAGATGAAATGTTCGATATTGCACATGGGCGTAATCCGGGGTTGGGTGGGAGCAAAGAATGGGGGTATGTACATGTATCGAGCGGGGGTGGCCCACTGAATCATTCCTCCACTTTGTCGTGGTCGGAAAAAAAAATTAAAGCGGATTGTGAATTTGTGAAAATATTTTTGGACTTCCAAACAACCAAAATGTATTCAATATCACTCGTAAAGGTAGAACAACAAAAAGCCTTAAACATGCAGTTCTGATTCCGCAGGAATGTAGTACATATTACAGATGTGTATCCAATCATGAACACCGCCCCATTACAGTAATGGTATCAGCCCCCCCCCCGCTTTTCAAATTTCCCTGGGAAAGTCATGCCCCATGCACAATTCCCTTTCCTCCATCCCTCAATTTCCGGTACAAATGGACGCCACTGGTTCTTCGCCCGAATGTGAAACATTCCGTTTTGAAATTAGAATATATCTGCATAAATCCTCTTCTTTTAGAACAATAGGTCCCGCCGCTCGTGTATAAATATTTTGTCTAACAGTAATCGTGTCTGAACGGAAGCGCCATCATCTACGTAGTCTTGGCCGGTGCAACGTGCAGGCGACGTGCGCTGGCGAGCACAGCCGAATAACTGTACCAGTAGAGGGCGCCAAAATTAAGACCAAGATCTTCATGATAATAATTGTAATCTGTTTTGAAATAGATTGTTAAAGTCCCATATGAACTGATCCCTGATTCAACCATCGGCTGTCAGTCTATGTTCAAAAAGAAAACGCCCCCCCCAAAAAAAATGCGTGTCCATCCTCCACATAACACTATGAACGTGTTCAGACATTGCAGACTATATAGACAGCTACGTACAGATGCCCAAGCGCGTACTTAAGAATAAATACAAAAGAGACCCTGGCAAGGAGAACATTAATTAAAATAATGTGGGGGTGTTTGTGTACATTACATTACATGTATAGCGTTTTAATCACTCAGTCTTTACGAGCAGCAGTCTTTATTAATATAAATGGCAAGAAGCGATTTCTCTAATATGACCGAAGGGTCAACCGCTCGGTTATCAGATAAGTGGATGCGGGAAGTGTGGTCGGCTGGGAACCCCAAGACCCCAGAAGAGTCCGATATGGAATCTGGTAACTGCGATTCCTTGCGAATTTCAGAAGTCCGTGCGCCTGAATACTTGGTCAGCATCGCATAACGTTTAATTCCCCCCCACCCACATCTGTTTTCATTTCCCTAGGATAAAACCCGCAAGGCATTTTTCTAGGTTTGAATACAGTGAGCTGAAGAATTGATGCTGATTTCTTTTCTTTTATAATTTTAATCTCCTCGAAGTTTTGGACAGCAATAAAACCTTAGTTCTAAGTGATCTCAAATTAAAAGCAATGGCGTATCTAGTGAGATGTTTCATCATTAATGATTCAACAGTAACAGATACACGAGTAGCAAAGTCGGGCGGCATTCGCCTTCTTATTTTATTGATGGAATAAATATTGATTTGTCATGATTACAAATATCGTTTGTTTTCGACTGCAGAGTAATTTGATATTTTTTTAAAGTATTTCTCACAAAACATTTGTTCCACTTGTAAGTTGGATTTTTTAATCATCTCTTTACGTCACCCCTTTCCGAAATGCATTACACCTGCCGCTCTTTGTGGAGGGTTGATCCATCACTGGCCAGACAGGTTTGTCCCAAAAATACAAGCACGAAAATGATAAGACAAGCTCAAAGCAGACCAACAATCTGTTAGAATTTCAACAACAAAACCTCGGACATCGAGAATCCCATGCGTATCAAATCAGTAAGCTTTTGAATTTACCCCCATTCTTGCCACAACAGCTGCATAAACATGTGTATCACGAAGCATAGGTTCATTCGGTTTTTCGACCACGGTAACCCACGTTACATTGAATTTGATTGACTGAAACGTTAATGTTGTCATTTTTATGTAGTTAATCCTTGCCACATTGGTCATAGTTAAAATCGGCACTCGAGTTACCAAAATGGTACGACGAAACGTCATTACTTAGTCAAGTATGTCCCTTTTCGAGCTCCTATAGAATACTGCTAAAAATGTACCTATCAATTCTCAAAAGTTTCTAAAAATCAAATACAAGTACTTAATATTACATATTTCCCTAGTTTCTGCACATTGAACGGCATGATTAAACACCGTCTTGTGGAGTGGCCGTAAAACCTCTCAAGATTTTTCGTGAAATTAAAAATCATTTCACTCACCAAACCCAAGATTAGTAATTCGGATTTCTACTCAGAACTCATAACCAAGGATCGTACAGCGCCGCGTAGCGGCGCAAGATGGAGAACGTCAATGCGAATACACGTAAACCGTTGTAATCACACAGGCGCCATTTGAACAAGCGATACGCATGCACAATGCACATTACTTCACAGGCGCAGGCGCCGCGGCAGGCACGTTCCACTGATCTCTACTATACTCAGTGGTGCGTTCACCTGGTGAGCCTGCGCCTAAGCATTACCGTAAACTGCGCAGGCGTATCGCTTGCTCAAAGGCGCCCATGGTAATTACCCGGTACACCTTTTGGGCAGAGATATCCATCTTGCGCCTTCGGCGCTATACGATCTTTGCTCATAATCAGTATCTTGGGGGAGTTCTTACACAACCATGAATGAAAGTTCCAGAATTGGCAGGTGTCCATTCAAAGCCATTGATTAAACTGTAACTATATTTTCAAAATGCAGTTTTTTATTGTTAAAAAAAATAGGGTTGTAAATGCATTGCTTTTTTGTCCACAGTAAACTGCAAATAATAATAATACCGCAGATACAGCGCGCCCTAGGAGGATAGATATTGCTCATAAGATAAGATGCCCTTCAGTGTGGTTGAGGGATGTTTCACAGCGAAATTGCAGGCGTGTAGCTCGCAACTACATCCCTTTGACCAGACCTCCCTCCCCCATCTCCAGTCAACGTTGTGTCTCAGGGGTCACGGCCTGTGCAACCTAGAGAGAATATGTGGCTATTTACATGTGCCCCAACAATTCATTTTAGCCAGGATTGTCAGAGTTCATACGTGTCTACTTACGTGTAGGCAGTGCGGGGATGGCCTTGAATATCATCGGTAGGACGAGCGCTGCATCGAAAGAGTCTAGAGTCTTAACTTTGTTAACTAACAGTAACAATGTAAGTATTAGGCACACTGAGCTGAAAACGCATAACTTTATTTTTTGTGAATCACTGTCGTAGTGCAAAGACAAAATTGCATTTCTTCCCCTTCGACGAACATCGTGCGTTGCACGTCGCTCGATGTTCAGGACGCAAAAATAAATGGTGAGCCACAACACATCATTAAAGAACCTGAGTCTCTTAGAATTACTCTCTTTTCTTTCGGGGTTTTAGATGGATCACTGTTGTATTTCTCTACCCAATAACGGAATGACGAATTCAGAAAAATCCCAAGGGATTGTAAGTTGTTGTAGTAGCGTCGTAGTTAGGCCCAGGGCTCATTCCCTGACGTCGGCGGGACCTGACGATGATGGCGCCTGGCTGGCGGACCGCGAGATATATAAGTGCGATCGCGCGCCAAGCGTGTCAGTTCCTTCGCAGTCAATCCCATGTGCCGTAGTAGTATCAGCGCCGTCCTGGTCAGCTCATTTGCCATACGGTGTTCTTTACTGCTCCCACCGGGGAGAACTACCAGGCCCTACCCGTAAGTAAGCGACTTACCGAGGGATCTTTAGACTTAATATGAATCATCTGGGGACGAGTTTATACGGGGAACTCCATCCACGGGGCGGTAGTCTTACGTGGGGATTTGGTGGATGTAAAACAAGTTGTGCCCGTAGCCTACACCCGTATAGGGATCACGACCTGTATGGAAATCAAGACCTGTATAGGACTAGGATCTGACTAGGAGATTGTCAGGGCCTGTGGAGGTCGCATCATAAGTAGCGCCTGGAGAGGTGTGAACAATTATTAAACCAGAGTCACCTGTTTTTCTCTGTTGTGCTCCCTGTGTCCCACCCTGTCCCTAGCCATTGCATTGATTCGACACAACGTGATAGCTTAAAATCTGAAATCCGTCTGTGGGCTTTGCGGCTGCTCGTTCGTACATTTAACGCTGCAAAGATCGCCCTCTGTTGAGATTTATAGACAAGTTTCTAGCCTGACTATAAATTTACTCTCGGTAGAGGGAGTGGCCTCTCCTGGCGAGTCCATTGGAGCTAATCAACATGTTACTATTTTTTAACGTCCAAATTCCACGACTACTTATCATATCCTACCCCTGAACATGCTGAAAAGCCTGGTTTAGTCATTTTACAGCCAGGGCCTCCCCTAGCCAGAATAAATGCAAAAAACCCAGACGGCCTTGAGCCAGCCTCCAGGCAATTCCCATAGGACTGTGTACTAATTGGTCCCTTGTGCACAACCTAATGGGCTGTTTACAAAACGGTGCCTAGGGCAGGCAATGGAATGTTCTTTATCAGTGACAGCTGTCTGGCCTCTGTCGGCTGTCTTTGAAGTGTTATTTTTGTTGGGGGTGGGGTGTGTGGTGGTGGTATGGCTTGGCTGGCGCGTGGCGAGGGGCCCCCCCTTCAAATCCGGTTAGCTTGGGAAAACGGCCCCCGCGGTACCGTGTTGTACTTTTGGTGGGTTTTGGTGATTTGTAAGATCTGTAGAGGCTATGGGACAACCTCTGAAGCATTAATGTACCTTCAGGACAGACTCAGGGCGGACTCAGGGCTCTGCAAACCGGAAAAATGCAATGGACTCAAAGAAAGAGTCCGTCTCCCTAACCGTGTAGGTTTGACCTTGGGAACGCGTCGCAGGGTAAACCATACATAATTATCGGGTTCTTGTAGACTCCATTCTAGTAGTCATTCGACATTAGAAATCACTCGCCACAGTTATTAGCAAACACAGCTAATAGAATACCCCATGTACACCTAAAAAACCAATACAGGGACGGTATACTTCCATCCCAACGGACACGTCTCTAGCCGCTCAGGGACGATATCCGGTCGTGCCGTCCGCGTCGCACACCTGAAGAAGACAGCGCCCTCGCGGGTCCTGCTCCCACCATAGGGTGCACTGAACCAATTCAAGCTCCATTGAAAATAGTGTAAAATCAACCAAGTTTGGAGCCCCATAGCAGGCAACTGAAGTCCCTGAGGCCTCTCAAACAAAAAACAATGTGTTGTTTTGTCCTTCAGGTTTCATTTGATTTTCAATTTTTAGTAGGTTAACCAATGAATGTTTTAATTATCTGCCCAAAACAAACTCACCCCCCAAAAAGTGAATGTTGCCAAGCCCTCCCAGTGGCCATTTTTCAAATGACATCCCTCACCTTCGTCGTGCTCTTCTGACTAACTTTCAATCCCATTTTTGTCTGCTTTGCCCCCAGATTGGTGCCCCTGAATCTACAGAGATGATCCTGGGCCATACTGACACAATCCCACCATTTCTTGGCCCAAACAGACCTCTCTTTTCGAAACAATCGCTGGGGGGTACTTTTTGTGCGCCTCGGCCAGGCGGAGAATTTTCCTTGATTTGGGACACTGCACCCCAAAGCAGCGCGACGTCACAGGTCCATAGCAGTTAATGCATATCACAGGGTGAAACCATTTGTTATTCAGCACACACTATTGATATACTTTTAACTTGAACAACTCACTGTCTTTCACAAAAACAAGTGCATTGTATACTTTGGGTGATATCTAGCACGGTGTGTACCAGCAGTAGGGTTGAAGTTCAGTTTACAGAAAAAGGTGTGGCAATGTGATGCATTGATTATGATAGCGCTTCGTGTAGAATGGCGACTTCAGGTGGTATGGGACGATTTGCAGCAGGCGTTGTGATTCTTAGTCTGGCTTGGACGTTTTCACCAGCCGTAGACTGTGTTGACGCGAAACCTCGGCGACCAAATGTTGTACTTTTCATAATGGATGACGTTGGAATGGGAGACCTGGGATGTTTCGGCAACGACACGATCAAGACGCCTAACATTGACAGTCTAGCCAAGGACGGTGTCAAACTGACCCAGCACCTTGCCCTGCCAATGTGCACGCCCAGTCGAGCTGCGCTTATGACTGGCCGGCTACCTGCACGATACGGTGAGTTGTTTCCCCTGGAAAAAATGGTGTAAAAACTTATAGGATGTCAAAAGGAGTCATAATTTCATATTAGCATTATTTTCCATTTTAAAAGTGTCATAGAATTCTCCCAAGGCAAATTAGCTGCACTCTCCAACAGTCTTGCACGATCAAGTGGAGATAAATGAAAATCAAACTGAATGAGACGAAAACCTCTGTTGCGTTGTGTAGCGCTTTCACTTTCTGTAATCAAAGTTTGTCTCTCCTCGTTTTTAACCAGAATAACCTGCATTTTGTTCTGACATCCTCTGTTAGACATGGACTCCCCGGGAAGAATGAGAGTTTTATTTTTCCTGTCAGCACAAGGAGGGTTGCCATCTAATGAAACCACGATGGCTGAAGTTTTGAAAGATAATGGATACGCCACAGCTTTGACAGGTATATCTCTATCTGTTAAAACTTTAATACGCATAATTCTGTTTCCATGGGATACTTATCATCCGAGAATTGGATCCGATAAACAAATTGGTATAAGGGCTGGATACTAAATGGCATTTTTTTTTTTGTACTGAAGATTAGCAGTTAAAACCTTTTTGCCACTGTAAGACGGGAATCTAACTTTATGGTTCTAGGCAAAATGGTTCCCCTGTCAACAAAAATATATCGTCCAGAAAGTTCATGGATATTCTATTTCATTTACAGGCAAATGGCATTTGGGTATCACGTGCACAGAGAAGAATTCTTGTTCGGATCCCAATTCTCAGGGATTCGACTATTTCTACGGCCTTCCTGTTACCAACCTGCTGGACTGTGGTAACGAGAGCACTATCTTCCATGCCTGGGCAAGAGCGAAAGGAGCTTACCCGAAAATGTGGTTTTCTGTCATCGCTGCGTTCACAGCAGCTGTCTTTCTATACATGATAAAAGTCGTGTCTTGGAAGGGAGCCCTTTCCCTGACCTTGTTAGCTCTTGCTTCAAATGGGCTACTTCTGTTGGCCGCAAAAACGCCTAGTCTCGGGTGTGTGCTGATGGAGAACCGTAGGATCGTGGAGCAGCCCCTCCTTTTCGATCATTTGACGGAACGGCTACATAGCCGAGCAATCCACTTTATGGAGAGCAACCGGCACCAGCCGTTTCTTCTCGTCATGTCCTTCGTTCAGGCTCACACGGTGCTGTTCAACGACGACCGGTTCCGCAACCACAGCGTGCATGGCCGCTACGGCGACAACTTGGAGGAGATGGATTGGAGCGTAGGGGAGGTTCTCAGGTCATTGAAGAATCTGGGCCTCGAGAACAACACCTTTGTGTATCTGACGTCAGATAATGGAGGTCACGTGGAAGAGTTCACGGACGATGAAGAACGACATGGCGGCTGGAATGGAATCTACAAAGGTTGACAGTATTGTTTTGTTTTTTGCAAGCTATACAGTGGAGAAAATTGTACATTGTTTCTCACTCTCTTTCAATGTCTTTCCTTGTGTGTGTTTCTATTCGGTACATTCTTCATCAGCACCCTGTCAACACCTAAATCAAAACCATTAATCGAGCGTCAGCTATTTCTACTCTGCGTAAGCTTTTATAATCGCCGCCATATACCTCCACAGTCGAACAACGTGAACGTTTTCCGTCTCTACACACTACAAATATCTCATGCTGTGGATAGAATTTTTAAAAATTTTAAAAGTATTTTTCAGCGCTTAAATTGGTTATTTGCTATGTGCAAATCAAAGGATATCCCACCAATGTAGATCGCCAATCTCTATTCTTTGAATTTCGATTTTGGAGAAGCTTCAAACCCGACAGGAAACACTATTTCAGAATAGTCATTCAGAATAGTCCGAATAGTGAACTGTAGGGCTGGTGCCCGTGAGCGAGTAGGACCTAGGAATACTGATTCCCTTTGAGCCAAAGGCCTGATCGTATTAAACCCTTTGCTTTAATCAGGAGGCAAAGGAAGCACGTGGGAGGGTGGTATCCGAGTTCCAACTGTAGTCAAACTCCCTGGCGTTATCCCAGCGGGCACCGTGGTGTCTCAACCCACACACCTACCGGACATCTTACCAACTGTGGCGCGAGTTACCGGAGTCACACTGCCAACTGACCGGCTCTACGATGGCCGAGACCTGATGCCACTGCTGATCTCCAACGACAGCAGTGAGGTGGTACACGAATTCATGTTCCATTATTGTGCAGGTTTCCTAAATGCAGTCAGATATACACCCAAAGGCAGTAAGTACATACGATTGTTTTCCTTCACTGTACGGGATCCGATATTTTCTAAAAGTGCCAAGGAACCTTTATACAATATACATCAAGTATTGAGATGAATACACGAATCGGCCCTCTGTCATTAACTCAAAATGTGAATGAGCCACAATGTCACAGTACCATGAGGACGTCTGAACATCTGAGCTTTACGCTCTTCCCGATTGCATACCACATGCTTCTCAAAAACTCGAGGTGGAATTAATTTTTATCAAAATCATCGACGACTATTCGAAAACAAAAGTTCAGTTTGAAATGGGCCCAAATACAATTTTCATTAAAAACTTGTTTGTTTGAATGGAACTGTGTCAGGAATGAATGTTTCGTTGGTGTTAAATGCTTATTCTTAATTTTTTGGCCAATCACACAGCAAACACTACTTACAAGCTTCATTACCGTACCACTCGTCTGGTGCCCGGCACACATGGCATCGTAGGCTGCTTTGATACCTTCTTGTGTCAGTGCGCGGGGAATAGCGTGGTCTACCACGATCCACCTCTCGTTTACGACCTAACCAAAGACCCCTCAGAAACCAGCCCACTTGATAGCAACGACCCAAAGGTGCGAGGCATCATTGGAAAAGTAGCTAAGGCGGTATCGCATCACCAAGGCGGGTTACCAAGTCGGAGTGGTCCGTGGTCTGCCTGGTTGAATATGTTCCCTCGGCCATGGGGAGTGCCGTGGTGCGGTAGCTTCCCTCACTACACCTGCGTGGACCCATACTTGGAGAAATTTCAGTCAGTTAGGGAGCATTAGAAATTTCATGAGATATTCAACAATCAGTAACAGTATTGAAGTAAAATATGGAACAAGTAAAGTTTGGCTCCTCGCCAGCCGAAGTCCTTCCGGTTATCATTATATGAGCATGGGATCAATAATGTGCAAATTTATGATTATGGAATAAATTGGTGAATGGATGGGAGATGCTGGTTTTGCTCGACGAATGAAAGAAAAACAGACAAACGGCAGAAATGTTTCTTTTTTAAGTCTTTGAGAGAGTTTTATCTGACGTTGACAAAGCCATTTAACCACTTCTGCAGGTGGAAGGCTTAAAGACACACGATAAATGATTTCGTGTTGGGTGGCCATTGGCGTAAATGTGAGGGCGAAATGAAGGCACAGGCCCCAAGCTTTAAGGACTGTGCCCCCGTGTGCCCTTGCTAAGAAATTAGAGACGGAAAAAGTTGGTTATTGTCCGCCTTGGTCAGTATTAGATGTGACAGAACCTATTTTAGTCCCCCTTAAGAAAATGAACTCCGCCTCCTGGAAATTTCACCACTGCCGGTGGTGATACCACTGTGTTCACTGTGTGAAGGGAATTACGAATACAAGAAAGAGATGTCATTTTTACACCTTTTCATAGTTTCTCAATTTGTTTGAAAAGTCTTTCGTATTTGTTGATTCACTGATTATTTTGATTGGTGTACCCCTCAAACTTGAGCCTTTTTCGAAATACACTTGTACATTATACTCAGTGGAAGACGTTAAAGGCAGTTGGTGGCGCCGAATCGAGCTGTTCTGTCCTACTGTTTGCGACGTTTTTGACAGGCGAGAATTAGTTTATAACACGATGCAAACAATAAAAACTGGACCATTTTCTTTGCTTCCATTAAGCGTCTTAAGAATCTGGCATTTTTTGCATCACGTTCGATACTTTCCTCGCATTTTACCCCTGCTTGCGTCACAGATATAGATGCACAGTTACGAACAAACGATCGGGTTACTCGAGGTTCCGAGTCATGCAGACATTAAATTTGCCAAATTAATCTGAACTGTTAAAAGTTTTGAACATACACGATGTACATTCCTGGGATTTCTTTCACAAAACATACTTGACTTGAACCACTACATGCATTGATTTAAAAAGCGCTATGTTTTCACATATATCAATCAGTACGTCTCCAAGACTGCCCGGTCTAAAGCAGGGCACGGTAACCATGACGCTTGATGGCGCTCTATTGGGTCACTGTTGATCAATACCTGCAGCGACAGCGTACCGAAATTCAAACACGTTTTTGGTTCAGTTTGTAACATTGTATAGACCCAATGAATAGCTGATTTCGGCACAAAGCTTCAGAGTACGTTATTCAGATTTTGTGTTATCCCTGTACTGTATGACAAGTGGCTTCTCTGCCGATATTGTGAGAATCCAAGCCAAAAATTTGTTGCAAAGTTGTGAAGCTAGCTGAGGACAATAAAACTGCATTAGCAATCCAAGGATTGTCGGATCAGAACGTTTGGCCTTATCCCCGTCTTCATTATCTATTCCCAAAATCCCCACATTTTATGGTTTAATAATCACTGCTATCTTGCCAATTAATTCAGCGGATACGGAGTTAACCCCCTCAGTTTTTTATGTTCGATCGTTGCAGACAGGCAAACTTATACGTGTTCCACCATTTAATTAATTAATTTATTTATTGGTGTCCCCCATCCCCCTGTATCCGCCCCGATTGCGTCATGCGCAAAGTTAAACGAACGCAGGCGCCACTGTTGGGATTTTAGTGGTTATCAAAATTAATGACCGTCACAACAAAACCATATGACAGTTGAGTCGAAACTTCACATTGTGCACTAATTGGGAGTTTTTATATATATATATTTCCTAGTGCCATATAGTTTTCATTTAACCTAGGCCGGACAAATTTGTGTTTTGCAACGGGAAAAAGCCCTTGCCGGGGTACACAGCAGAGAGGCAAGGCTCCCTCGATTTCAACAGTTTGAACCATGTACACTGCAGCGTTTGGTCACAGTGAATGAATCCCAAGCTGTTGCGGCACACTTTGACGTCGACGTCTCGATCTACAAGGCTGACCCTTCATCACGACTGACGGTGCTGTCAACATGTCATTACCCCCAACCGTTTCTGCCTTTAACTCCTTCCTGATGGTTAAAAGAAATTGTGACTCTGCCGCTGCAGGCAACAACTACTTTCTGATTGAGCCTTCTGATGACAAATTTATCATTGAAGGCGTCAACAGCTAGCAAATGAGTTCCGTTTGAAGCACTCCTCGCTTGAGGGTTCCATTTCTGTGGTTGTGATCAATGAAGACGCACCTTGCCCTTGGTGGTACCAACTTTGGATGGTGCCATTCTATTGACAGCCACATTTTGAGGGTCCACCACATTCTTATCACTCGGAGGCACTGTTGGAAATTCCAATTCATGTACATATTCCCGTTTTGCTCGTCCAGGTTCTATAGATCCTTACGTATCTGAGGTTGTCTACAGCCCGCAACTGTCCAAGAATGCTGTGTGGACTTGGTATGGGGAGGAACGAAGAGGAAATTATAGATGGATGATGACCCAAAACATTGTATTTTAGAGACAAAACATCATTCATCTGTAAAATGTCCAACCCTGCGTTTAATTACACCCGAGCACTTCACAAGATTCGATGCAAGCAAATAAAACAGAAAACCGCGGGAGTGAGCCTTCCACTGTGTTCACTCATCAGTGTGCCAGGAAGCAATAATACGCTGCTGATGGCGCCCTCTTTTGGCAGAAAGTATTCGTAAACAACGGTTGAATGCACGGAGAGACAAAAGCTGAACAATGGTACAACCTCTTCCCGGTTATTAATCAAAGTTTCCATAGAAATGAAAGACGAATATCCATCTTCATCACTGATGCTCAGTTTACAGGGGCATTATTTTCGGGCAAGTTCTAAACATGAAATGATAGGTATAATTCTGTGCATAGAAAAGACGGAATTGAGCATAAAATGATCAAATCACAAGAACGTCAGGGAGAGAGGGGAGCGAGGAGGGGGAAAGAGAGACTGTGTGTTAACTTGTAATTTCTATATTGGACTTTTAATTAATATGGTAAAATATTAGCGGGTAAAAAGGAAATCAAGAGCAAATTCAAAGTACAAGTCTCATCAAGCACTCAATTAGCGCTAACTCAACATCAACACCCAAATTTATTTAGCTCTCCAGGAAGCGACCACCCATGCTGATCAAAAAGTCGAGTTGTTTGTTCTCCATCAGGACTGTCCTCCCTTATTCCATAGCAATATCTTCAACAACAAGCCTCAAGAAGTCCTTTTTTTCATATGGAAGTCAGCTTGCAGTAAAGCGGCCTTTCTATTATCTTTGTGTTTGGTGAGGGTGGCTAGGGTTGTGGATGATTTTCTTCAGATTGGAAAATGGGATGGCTTAAAAACTGGTTAAGGCCAGTTAACATTCATCCTGAGAAATAATATTCAACATTTACAATACTTAAGGCATCATGCCGATGCACAAAAATCCGTCGTGCCCGTGGCTTCGTTAATCTCAGAAAAGTTTGGGTCTAAAGACAGACTTGGAGAAATTATATGCACAAAATACACAATAATTGTTTTGATATGATAAAGTGTGCAGGAGATGTTCTTTTGATAACTGCTGCCTATATAAATCAGTTAATTCAAACGTTAAAATACATCTCCAATGCTTCTCCTCGTTCGATATGAAAGTTTGGGTGTGCGTGTGGGGGGGGCGGAATCAAAGGTACTGTGTTCCATTAGAACAATACACACACGGGCTTTTTACTCTTTTTGCGGTGATGTGTGTTTGTATTCTTCTATAGCACTGCAGGGAACAATTCTTTCCCACATTTCTTTAATATATATTGAAGGACAACGTCGACTTCAGAAGGGCTTGGACGTTGACTGACCCGCTGTACTCAGTGCGGCTCTACGTGGTGTCATGCGAGTGCAAATGCACCCGCTGATAAAAGCCGCTTGCACCCACGTTTGCACCCACATTACATCTGTCACATACCAAATACGGCGTTAGGTCCAGGCCGAAATCAGTATTTCGATTTGCACCCACGCGATTCCGCCTTGCCCCACACCTTCACCCACGAAGATCTGGCGCCGCCACTGGTTGTACTGGGGTTGTTCTTCTAGGTAAAAAAAATCCTCTATTAACTTGACCCTCAATCCACTTCGACTGTATAACAGAAGACCTTGGGATCTTACATGTTCGGTCGAACCGTTTTGAGTCTGAATGATGAAACTGTAGATCACCGTATGTGTTTCAAGAGAATGTCTGTTTGGTCTTGAAACGCTTTTGTAAAAGGTGGGAACATCTTGTGTTTAATCATACTTTTTTTTCATCATTTTCACGAGCGTACAAACAGTACCCCTTTGGGTGTGCCACCATGTTAAATTAATTTTGATACGCGTACACGCCACTTAACCTCTTCCCTAAGTGTACGGTTTGTTCGCTCGTGAAAATGATGAACAGTGCTTCGGGCCCTTTGATATGCATTAATAGCATACATGGAGATCAATGTTCGCTCCCCTGAGTTATGTATTGTCGGGTCTGGGAACCAAACAATACTCGTGCACTTTCAGCAGCCAGTATGATTTGCACATTCTGTCACTTGCGGCGTATCCTTACGCACAAAACGGAGAGTGTGATTGTGATTGAATTTATAATAAAATGTTGCCTGCTTGAGTTATTTTTGATCATGTATGTTGGAACAGTTTTGCCTCTTTCGTTTCGTCATTCCTGGAACAAAGCAAAACTGCCAAACCCTTTCTTACAAGGTTTCTTGCTGTTAGTTGGATAGTATTTAGCCATTGGACATTATAATGTTCAGGAATTGAACACCAAGTGTTCAGCAGTGAAACATGTCTACTTGCTAAACACAGTTTTATATAGTGAATCTTCGAGCAGCTCAAGTTGTGTATTTTTATTGCCCACCTTTGAAACCAATTTTTGGAAGCACTTTTGGGTTTTTTAATGCTAAAGTTTTTCTTGCGATCAGCATTTCAACCAGCAGAAAAACCACCGCTACTAAATGACGACTCCCAATACACGGCTGATGGAACAACAGGGGTATAGGCTTTCTTTGATGAATTTTCTACGCATTACTACGAACAGATATTGCCATGGCAACCAAGAGCCATGACATTATTTTTTCGTCGCCACACTATTGATTCCCCATCTTTATTCGCGTGGTTGGTGATCAGTGAATAGTTGTATTGTTTCTGATGCGAGGGGTGAATCTACAGTCAATCTCAAAATCAAATCCAGCAGGCATTACAATGGGCTTTAATGCTTGACTTCTGTATGAAATGCTGCTGGAAAAGATGGCGTTTTTACGTGAGGCTTATTATAGAACTTTATATTGGATCACTTCATGATCATTTGGCAATAGAATAATATGAATTCTTTTGGTCTAGGACTTGTCAGAATTCATTCAGTTGTCTTGAAAGTTGATTTGAATTTATCGACACTGGTGCCTCCGAAGAAAATGAACATTGCTTTTCACAAACGTGTAAATTTCTTTGTTCAGTGGAAGTGTTTTGACAGTAACAAACTTTGGGTGTGCAGGCAAACAAGAAATTTTTCAGCAAACTGAAACCAGCCATAGCAATTGAGAACCAACGGTAGAAAACGCGTCCCAGTTGTTTGTTATTGCACAGCACACGACACTAGGGCTGACTGTGTTTCCCGGCATCTTCTAAACTCTCCCACCGAACATTCAAATTTAATTTGTCAACTGAGCCCGCTTACTGTTTATTTAACAAGCAATCTTCAAACCTTCTGGAAATCATATACAAGCTCTTTGCAGCCAGCTATCCCAACCTTGAGCGTCCATTTGCACACAGCAGCCCCTCTGGTTTGTGTCCTGCACCCTGTGGGATAAAAGACTTGGCGGCACGGATGACAGCCCTTCTATCTATCGCCGTTGCCCGTTTGTTTTCTCAACCCTGTTTTTTCTTTCCTGGTCGTATATGGTCTTTCACATGCGAAGACACGATCCTGAATCTCAGGGAATTCTGGCCGGCTTCTGATTTTAGCTGTAATTGATTTCAAAGAGCACGGTGTTAGCATATAAATACAGAAGGCTTCTTGCAGGCGGGATGGAGTCATATTTTACAGATAAGATAAGACGAAGTTTTTGCCATCAAAGCTTAATTTCGTCGCATGATTGTATCTTGGCAAGATGCCAGAATTGGTTTAGAGTTGGAAATCGTTATTGTGCAACGGTTATTTGTTTGCTTTGGCTGTTCCTCATTTTCCTCAAGTTCTAAGTAAAAGTGCCGAAACAAAACAGAGTAAATGTTACACCATCCCAAGATTTTGACCAACATCCCTTCGTAGAAAACCAATTTCTTTATTGAATTTACGCTTATTTTTTTCAAACGTTTGCCTGTTTACCCAAAGTCCACACTTTTAGTTTTAGTGAGTTCCATCTGAAATTAATGCCACACCATATGCATATTTTTCTTTGGCATGGAATGTATTTGGCTGGCATGTTGGTTTATAAAGAAAAAGGTGAATGTTTGTGAATGGTAAACAGTCCAGAAATGGTAAAATTAACACCACAGCTTTTACGGTGCACATAATGCACCCCCCAGAAGTATGAAATTGCTGTCCATGGGCACGAAATTCCTTCTCCTATATTTGATTTACGACTGAGTGCTGTAAGTTCCACCGGGTAAACACAGCGGTCATTTCAACACACAGCCACGATCGAATAGCAGCGAACTTTTAACAGGTGACATTTCAAATAGATTGTTTTGCTGTGATTCCATAAAAATACTGCAAGAACATGATACCAATTTCCCATGTGAATCAAGGAAGACCTGTACATGTACACTATATTCTCCACAGAAACTCCCCATGATCATTTCTAAATTAAATGCAGTTGCATTCTCCTGTGACACAATAAACCTACCCTTCTCCCTAGCAGCTATTAATATCACAAGTGTATTAAAGTATTTACGAATTAAGGACACAGGTTTTCTGTCACGATTTGCCTTTTATTAACAAGTTTGCTTCAGAATTCCAGCAAATCAGTCCAGAATCGTGACTAAGCTATTTTTTGCTTTAGCTTAGCAGCTGGGTGTCGGCCACGATCGTCAGAGCACCTTTGCTGTTCCGCTTCCCAACGAGTCGACAGGGGAGAACTGATTCTTAATCTGGGATCCGTTCTAATCACGCTTTAACCTCAAGAAACTGCGATATTGACATTTTACAGTCTTCGCCAATACGTGCCGTCGGGCGTGTCGTGAGCTGGTGTTGAAGTGGAGGGTTATGTGCGTGATTTCCAAGGATTTTTCTCAATTTCACCACCAAGATTCCAAGGGTCTATGTCTGAATGAAAGTGTCTTTCTTTGGTACATTTCCATACTCTAGGCAGTTACCGCCCTCTTACGCCACAGCGCTTGACACTTCATTGAGATGATTTATGGTTAAAATTCCTCCACTTATTTTTAGCGTTTTGAAGATAATTGAAGCTTTTTACTTTGCACCACCTGTATGTGTCTTCATCCATTTAAAGTCTTTGCTCCCTTCAATTTATTCAAATTCAAACCTTACTTAGGCGGCAATAAACCCAGAAAACACCTTTACAGGCATTTTCAGATTTTTTTCTGGAGCCACAAAAATCACCCAACACCGTTTCACTGATAAATCGATGCGTTTTAAGGTGAGAAAGGTTTAGAAAATCGAAGAAAATATGCCATGCAGTCTTGACACTTCAGGATTTTGAAACTATGCGTTCTAATCTCTTTTTATTGACCTCTTCTTTTACACCAGGCAAGGTAAACAAATCGAGCTTTTTTTATTAACAAAATTGCAGGAATTAAATCCTGAAGGTGCATTCTCCGTTTTCTCATATGTTTTTCCCCTCTCCCCGAATTAAGCCTGACGTGACTTTAACTGTGGTCCCCTCAACAGCAAGATCCTATTGCGAGATCTCGGTATTAAAGTCAAGAGGAGGTCGATAGATCACAGTGGTTTGCTGCGTCCTCTGGGCACGGTACGTTCATCTTGTAGTTTCCTGCTGCTTATGACGCGGCTATTGTCTGGCGGCAAACACTCCAGCGCCCCACTTGGAAATGAACCCTATACTCGAGGCTCGCCTGCAAGTCTTTCTCACCCCTTCCCACTTTATTAACCTCCTACCACCCTGTACTCACAGGAGACGCACTGCAGCAGGGAGAGAGGTCGCTTTTTTGATTAAAAGAAGTGGAGGAAAAGTGCTTCATGTTTCATGCATGTGGGGTAGAAGTAAGGCCAAGTCTCAGAAAGGGTTGTTTTTGTTATGAATCAATTCGGAATCACCTTGGGCTGTGAGCTTGGGGATTTCAAATTACAATTTCACTGCCCGAAACGTTAAGTCTTCACTTTCTCTGCACTTTTGCGACCCGAGGCTATTGTAAAAGACCATTTCCAATTTGGGACAATCGGGATTACAAAGCATCCTTTCCCCTTTTTGTCTATACGACTGGTCGTGGGGTTAGTTGAGAGGAAATGCCAACGGCAATACTTGTAAGGAATAGAAGAAACCATGTTGCTGAAGGCATGATTGTGTTGAATTTTACATAAACACTGTTGTACACAGAGACGTTTCAACAAGACATTCATGCTGCGTTCCACAGCTTGTTCCCTGTGGAATAGACAAGGAAGACAAAATACAAACTTGCCAAGAAGAGTCTAAATCCCCACAAGAGCTGTGCTTGATTGATTAACGCAATATTACACAGCCCCCTAAGCTTTTATAAAATATAGGGTATCGTTTTGGAAACGATTTTCGAATTCATAATTTGATGCTGTATTTTCAAGTGAATGGGTAAAAAAACCAATACAAGATCAAATAGTGAAAATGATTGTTTTTTGCCTCAAGCGTTTTCACCAAAGAGATATCCACTTCGGCATGCACTTCATCACGGCTTCCATTATCACTGGCATTATCACTGACGGTGATGCTGTCGTTTTTTTATACATATGTTTTTCAAGTGACTCTGTAGCTGACGAACAGCTGTCCTCAAGCCAAAGATCTCCCTCCTAATTCCATCTTCACTGCCTAACGGTGAAGAAGCCCGCATTACGTGCATATTGCGTGCGTCTACGAGCTACGCAAGTGCGCTCTCCAGTCTCAAAATTTCTATTCATTAAGCATGACGGGGGATGCGAAAGAGTAATAAGGTTTCTTAGTTTAAATTTAGTGACAGTGCCATCTGAGTTTATAGAGTACCAAAGTGTGACGTCACTCTGAACCAGAAGGTGCAGCGCAAACGAGTAGAGGACGCGGGCGTGTTGTTTCATGCGCTGATTCTCTTGCTAAATGCCTTTTACACATATAACTGTGCGTGTGTGCTCCGAGCGCAACAAAAGAGGGCGTGTTTTTTGGTACTCACCCAATGTACTCACCACTTAAGCCTGCGCTTATAATGGAGATCAATGGCGCGTTTGACGCGGAGCACGCTGAGTACGCGTAACAAATTTATTCCATAATGCATGGTCTTTGCGTACAAGCAGAACGTGTGCAAGAACCCGCTTGGAAAACTTACATCCATCTGTCTTTCTTTTGCCGCTTGGGATGTACTTCAACTCGGGGCAGATAGCGCTGAGGGATTATGGTCAATCGAGCACCCCAGCCACATCAACCTCACCGTAATATCACCCTTGCCTTTGAAGTTTTTCGGGACAGCGAGTTTTTGACACCACTTACAGGGCGTCGATCCTGAATTTGCATTATTGAGATCCCTTCCATAAAAAAGAATAGGTGAATGATCTACCGCTCGTTATCATGTAAGGTATGGCTGGTTTATACCAAAGTCTGATTTAATATCTTTTCCAGCTACAAACAATTCCTGTGTTCTTTGTGAATGATACCGGTACCAGTCAAAGCACTGCGTCCCTGCACATCCATGGGGCCTAAAGTGCCGCTCCTGAGTTCATTGACTTCCAGGTTTTATTCATATCCTAGGTCTCCCATTTCCCAAGATCAATGCGGCACACAAGTATACAACTACTCATTGCCGATTTGTTAGACGTTGTCACGTTGAACCAGAAAAGAAAACAGTGAGATTCATAAAGCCATTTATGGGCTCCATTTACGGGGTGGCCATTTTGGATCGTGCTCCCTGAATCTACTTATTATTGAACCTTCATGCCTATATACCGGTATTTTGGTATAATTGCAAGCATAACCCCACAATGAAAATGACATAATTTTTCATCCATAATTTCTACTGGAACTACCTGTCACAACACAAGGTTGGTAATCTGTAAGTTGCACCCATATAGTAAGTCTTTAGAGATTTTTAACAGGGATTCCAGATGGCGAATGCATCCACATATTTTGGGAAACAGAACTCGGTGTCCAACTTCCTTAGCTTAAAACCCTCACGTCTACCTGCAATTCTGAAATATAGAAGAAATAAAGCTTGCTTCATTTTTGACTGGGTTTTCCCGATAACCGATAAGCAGCCTGTTTTTAAGATAGAGTCGTCATTTGCGTTGCTGCTGTTTTTTCCTTTGTATGGGCTAAAGCACAGGAAAAGCGTTAGGGTATCTTGATGCCACGCTCATTTACATACCTGAAACATACAATCATGCCAAAGCACATTGACTAACTGGCGTTTAATTCTGTTAGATGTAGCGTAGGCAAAAGTTAGAAATTAGATCCAAGTTAGATTTGATAATTACATAGGTCATGTAGCACACCAGTTTATCATTTTTGTGACCCCTTCATTTAAACGAGACCTACATGCCCCTTGAATTCAAATTCGGAGCAAACAATTCTCTTTTCCACCGTGTTTCAAGCTATTTTACAATAAATCAGTTTACAACCAATTTTGAGGCCGTGTGCCAAATAAAATTGATTGTCCTCCTTTTTCTAGCGTCTTTGAAACTAAAACAGTAAAGCACATTCATTTATAGAAAAGACAATGTCATTGGCAAAATTTCCGAGACGAGTAACCTTTGGAAAGCGACAGAAAGAAATTACAAGTATTTGGCTGAGAGTAAAGTAAATGGAAATTTGGATTGTTGGGATTCAAATGGAATTGCGAGGTTCTTGAAGGCAAAATGTACACGAATCAGACCTCAAAGTCATATTTAAATAATCATTTTCGAGTCGCTCCAATTTGTACAAAATGGTATATTTTCCCAAATCTATATCTGTCTCATTCCGGGAGATAAGATTGCAAGAGTCAAGCATTGGGAATGAAATCCTTTCAAAGAAAGAAGTCTAATAACCAGGTCTAATGAATTGCCAGATACCATCAATCTTTCAAATATCTGGTCAAATTGAAAAGGCAAGGGGTATATCAAAAGCAAGGTCTTCCCCCGCGTCACAGACAAAAATATTACAATTCAACCCTTCGGAGCTTCAATGCCTTGCTTTCAAACAATGTGACTCTTTCCCATTGTGTCATCGTGTTTTCATTGCATGGGAGGCCAAAAATTCATTATCAGCAGCATTGACTGATATATAAGTTATGTGTTGTTTCTCTTACATAATTGTGACATTGACAGTTGTAAGGGCATGACTTTGAGAAATATTCTTGTTTAATTTAAAGCGTGTTGGCCCATTATAATGCTCTCTACTGCAAAAAAGTAATGAAAAGGTTAACTTTCAGCTTACAGTTCACCTCCACAGTGTGCGTAAAAAGACTTATAGAATAAAAGTGAAAAAAAATGTGCTACACGAAGTTAAGCGTGGGTATGCTTGAAAGTTTCCACGATCCAACAATTCCGTCTTTACTTTACTTGTTCCTCAGAAAGGACCTGAGAAGACAGATTTCCTAAATGGGGTCTTGCAAGCATGACGAATGTGCAGACAAAATAACCCGACCACCTGTTCCATAGAGGGAGTTAATAGTGCGACCAATGTTGCCTTTGGGCTAACTAGGTGGAGGAAGGGGAAATTGCACGACTCAAGACAGGTTCACTTAACCTTCTGAATCCGATGTGTTACAAAATTTCAACCCGAAGGCTCCTTTATCAGCATGATCTGTCAACGGGAGTCACTCATACGTAGTGGTGGAAACGTTGTGCTTTTTGCATAACATAGAGCTTATCCTAAAGTATTATGGACACCACAAACTGCTCAAAGTTTACGTAATCCGACCAGCTGTATTATTTGCGTATATTTGAACAAATTTAAATTAACATCTTTCAGATCGAAATGAACGGAATATACAGTTCATGTGTACCGCTTATAAAGGCCTCGAATCAATACACAAACTATGCGTTATGAATAATTATAACTGAAGCTGCTCCCATTAAAAAGTGCTCCCTTAGTTCTGTTTTTTTTGTTTGTTTTAATTTTAGAAAGGCTATGGGCACGTGAGGTCCCCTTGCTTTTTCTAAACTAGCGAAGAGCCAATCATGACCAGTTAAATGTAACAAAGAGATATTAGTTGTAGTAGGACTTCAGACCTTTTCCCACATCTGTCACTGACTTGTAGTGGCTCTGTGGCGTCGTAGTTAGAGAGGGTTAGTGCTAGAGAAAACTAGCAAATACATGAAATGTACTTCTTTATAGTACTGCATTATTCTGTACAGTAATTACGTAAATCTGCCCCTTCAATTCAAAAGATGGAGGTAAAACATGGTGCCTTTAAACTTCGGTTTCTCTTGGGACATATCAGGCGATGTTTGCTTCATATTTTTCATTTCGATCCGTTTTCAAAATACATAAGGGCGCTTATTTGACCAGGAAAAAGAAAGAAAAGAAAAATCGGTGTGGTTTTCGCTGACCACTTCCGTCTAAGCAAGATGTTACTTTTGAAATGCTATGTTTAAGGATAATTCATCTCTAAAGATCGACGATGGTGGAATGAAACTCGCATCTCCTGTGATAATTCAAGAAGTTGTTCGGGTGGTGTGGCCAGATGCTTTAGTCGAATGTGATTGTTGCTGAAACAAAGTGGTGAGGGGACAGTCACAAGAAAATATTGGGGAAAAATGCATCTCAGCGGTATAGGAATTTCTCGCAGGCGGTCCAGGCGTCAACCTCAGCATTGTTAATGGCTCCCTTCATTGATGGCTTCTGGATGCAGCCCCGGATGCATCTGTCGGCGACCATCCCTACGTACTTGGAGCAGGAGACGCAATTTGATACGCACTGGCCTGTTTGTTTGTGGCTGCGTCGCTCCATCAGGTTCTGATTCAGCAGCTCGTTGAGAAAGGTGTCGGCGCCGTTGTCCACGGGTAGTGCCCTCACCACCAGGTCGCTCACCAACAGCACGGCAAAAAGGGCCAGAATCGTCGCTCTCAGCATCTGGAGGAATCAGGGGAGGAGAAAAAGCGAAACAGAGGCCAGTTGTCAGGAAAAGGGAAGCTTTCAAGCGCATTTTAGGCGAAACTCAAAACGTGTCATCCTACTTTACTACACTGAAATACTGTGGTGTCAATTTGACACTCTTGGAATCTGTATTGGTCTACAGCTGTCCGTATTGCCCGATACAGATTTAAGGGTGTTAATTTAACACCACGATTTTCCCAGTGTGGCACTACCAGGCACACGGGGGTAAAGTATCTGGTTCGAATCTAGAGTACAGCAGAAGGTATACCGGAGTGCATGGCGTTATGGTGGACTTTGGTTTCGTGCAGATTTACATTTTTGTTAGTGACATTTGCATCATTAGCCTCAGGTGTTTTTAATTGTTGAATGATTTTTACACTACAGACCTTAGCTGGTGCACACTGGCTTAGGCATTATTATCCCGCACATATATAGGACCTAAGAGGACTAACAAAATACAAGAATTGTATACAAACAGAAAATTTACTAATCTTAATTAATACGACATACTACTGCATAATTAGCTGCAAAAAAAGCTGAAGCATATTTCAAACAACAAAACAGAGCATACGATGTCGTTACAACTAATGGGGGAGTAGTATTTTGTGTAAATCAGCATCGAGAGGCAGTGTAAAAGTTTATAAAGGAAATAACTATAAGCTTAATTCCTTTGCGTCGTAGTTAAGTACGTGAAAAAAATACTGACAGGCCATCTAAAATACTGTTAGGATGTTCATGTTCACGTTCTTTTCTTAAGTTTTCAATGTTTTGCTGTAGTCCAACCTGTATTACTTTCACACATTCATCCCAGAAGACTGCCATGTTCCCAAGTAGTTACGACTTTGAACCAAGTGGTTCAATATTTGCCCGCCGACACGACTTCAACTCCCAAGTACCGTGTTGAACTGGGACGCCAGGAAAATCAAAGATATGGTTCTGCTAGCCTCAATCCCCCTGTGCTGCAAGCTGGGTAGTGAAAGTGGCGTATTATGACCAATTTCAAATGGACAGCCTACATGGTGTTACTTTATCCCAGCGGGTTGTGCTCAGCTCTGGTTATTTATTAAATTTGAAAAAAAAATTAGGCGGCAGCACAGAGGCCTAGTTGCAAAGCAGGAAGAGTTTTATGCCAGTTTTGTGCTGAGCTTGTCACACAAAATTACAGACGCTAAAGATTTCTCAGTTATTGGGTCTTTATCCATAGTCAGTTTGGCTGCTAATGACACCTAACGATGTATGCACAGCAACTCCACTGAACTCTGGCTATTGTCACGGCCGCCCGCACGGCCTTGCCGGTAATACAACTCCTGATTGTCCATAGCCTTTTTTGTGATGACTAGTGTTATTTTACTGGAGCGTGTCAACAAAGACGAGGAGCCCAGCCTCCGTTTAACCATTTCCTGTGTTTGAACGTCAAACGGTCAGTGATGGATGAAAGTGGGAAGTTAAGACAGCATGTCTCATAAAAAGTCGATGTCTTCATTTCGTTTATACAAAGCGTGCTTTTCATTAAGCACGCTACAGTGAACAGGTGGGTCACTTATTAATGTGGCATTGATTTTTAATGGCAACCAGGCTTAATCATTCACTGGTTTCATGTTTGTTTTTTTCAAATTAAACAAATGACTGAAGTATTAGCAAGGGCCTAATGTTAAATGTGATAAGTGGAATATTAATAAAATGGTGTTTCGTTAACTGAAAAAGATGTAGAAATTGATAAATGATGTCGTAACTATAAAAAAATGTCCTTATGCATAAAGTGTTTTGGTTTAACCCCTTTCTAAAACCAACTTAGGGCTAAGCTGGCCAAAGATTATACAGAAACACATTTTGCCCTTTGAGCAAGCATTTCGTAATGTCTTTATTTTGCTCAGTTCCCATTTCAATGGAAATTAGATAAATACATAATCAGTGCATATGCCGATGTCCACAACTTGCACAATGCGTCAGACCGTTATGACTTGTAATCAGTCAAAAAACATTTAGTACAAATTGCAATGTCGACGTCAAAAACCGAGGGCCGGGGGGGGTCAATGTCATGACAGTAAAAAAAAACACCAAAACGAAAACTGAAAGAGACCTCATTTGGTTGCAGCCAGCGTAGCCGACAGTGTTTAGACCGTGGTGTTTATGAGAGGGGAAAGCTCGCTATTAGGCCGCGCCGTAGGTTCTGACCTCTTTTATTTTCATCACTGTCTCTTCACATCTTCGAATTAATCACCCAAGATTGCCAACCACCAATCACTCCAGTTTACTCAGTGGGCAATCCAGTCGGTGATAAGTCGATATAAGTCGCCAGTACACAGTGTTCCTAGAGGTGATGGTGTAGTGGAGGCGTGGAGGGGGAGGCGTCCTACATTGTGGCCTCTCCATAGCTAAACACTTGGCTATGCCTGATGGGCTTATCTGGACGTCAGATCCGCCGGTGTATTGACAGTGTTACTGGGCAACATTCGACTGTCTCTACTACTGGGATCGAAGATCACTCTATGAATGACTTGGATTAACGTATATGGGCCTGCAACATCGAGAAATTGAAGCTGTACCAGGAAAGTGTAGAACCTTGATAATATTCTCAAGAAAAAAAATATGTAATTTAAAATGCATTATGCGTTTAATAAATTGATTTTAATAATGGTTAGATTTAGACCAACTTTTTAGGTCCAAGAATGTTAACAAGAACAGACCGCCAAAGAAGAAAAATGCAACCCAGTTTACCTGTATACATGTACTCTTAAACATAGTAATTCGGCTAAGTTTGAAAATTAAAATTTCTAAAGTAATACGTTTCAACTTTGACGAAATACCTGCAAAGCGTCACATTTGACATGACAGAATTAAGTTTCACTTAAATTATAATGCCGTTTAAAATGCAGTGTCACGTAAGTTCCAAAGCAGGTTGCACATAAACCCTTTTCTCTCCAAAGAATTTGAAAGCTGTCATTTCAAGATGTAGTGACTTACAAAGATTTTGAATGAGATCTTTGAGGCTCATATATACGCAACAATGACGTACGGAAGAGTACCTTTCCGATTATGTGCACATAAATAAAGCCGTTCCTAATCCCTTGTCACCAGTGTCTGATGACCATGTTAATGCTACTGCATCATGTATCTTGAGGGTGACAACTGTAATAGTGAGTACCATTAACTGTGATTGCTCGCCGGGATTCTTGGGTAATGCTCTCAGGATACCACTTACAACTGCAATAACAAGATGGCCAGTTCACAATCTGGTGGTGTTTTCATCGCCTTAGGTTGAATAGTGTGTGGGCTTAAGATGCGAATCCACTCCTCAAGGCGTGGATTTATTATAAAGCTTTGGTCCTATTTTTCTTCGCTATAGTCTGCCCCAGAGTATTGAAGTTTCACGAACTTATATGTTCCTTGTTTTGGATGAAGGTGGGTCTTTCCTGCAGCATTGGGATGTATTTCAATGGATTTGTGACGATGAAGCGCCAACACGTTACAGACGTGTCACAGGGTGCGTTTCATTAAATCGCAATACGAGCACATGTGAATAGAACTTCTACTCCTATGGCACGCCAATTAAATTCTGATCTCATTCCGTCTCGTGACAGGCAGACTGCGAGGTTTGGTGTGTGATGAGGCGCTAGCAGGGCCAAATACAGTGATGGGTTGAGCTGTACTTTTGCAGTCCTCTCGCTCGTGCCATCGGGAACCTACTTGCAGACATGTGGACAACAAACAAAGACAGGGCAGAAAGGGGGATTCTTTCTGTATACTTGACGTGTCGCTGGGGAAGAAACAAGACCTCAGAGTTGAATAAACGCTAGTTTCTGATGAGCCTAATTAAGCATTTAGCCTGACAATCGTACATCTCACATCATAGGTCGTCGTGGTTTAGACGGACAAAAATGCAAATGTGAACTGACTGTGTAAAGACTAAACCAATATCAATCTTTCAGTTGAATTTTTAACATTTTTATTAAGCTATCGTGCACAATTCATGAAAAGTGCAAAGCGCTGTTAATTGGTCCTCGAAGGAAAGAGGTTTCTATTCTATCATGAAATATATATATATTTAGAACGCTGCAACTCTTCCTGTGCATCCTTTGTTGATCATAATTTGGCGAAGTGTTTCCAAAGAATCAATTCGTGTGATTTCTTGATTTAGTTTTGGTTGGCTGACTGACATCATCGTTGTTAGATCCTATTTTTCCTCTTAGTCACCAAATCACCTTTGGTTGCATGTTTCATTTTGGAACTGAAGTTTTTCTCGTTTGCAAATTAATTTTCTATCTGAAGATCTTGCACGTTTCATTTTGAATGGTACGGCATTCCTAATACTAGTGTACTTTCCGATTAATGTTGCCACAGCGATCAAGTTAGTCGTATACCACAACAAACAGCAAAAGTAGACTCAACTTCCAACTTTCAAAAATCACTTGACAAATGAGCTTCCAGAAACTCTCATTTTCAAGACTACCATCTATGAATTTTTAAATAAATGGTGCCTTCAATCCAGTTTTCTACAAGTTCTCAGTCGACATGAATTACGGTTGAGTAAGCCAAAAGACTGAGCAATAGCTCCTTAATCACGTTTAATGACTTGTTATTTCGGAACGTGGTTGGCAATTATCCAGTTAGGGCACTAATCTATTCTTGTCATCCTGAAAAAGGGAAGACAACATCATCTACATGAAAATAAATGATACATCCATCCCAGCAATGATATAAACGACCATACACTTGATGCACGGATCAATCCATCATGCCACGCGAGGCTCATGAGCAAGATTTACGAATAAGAGGCGATACTAATGGTCTAATAAGTGGCCTTACGTTAAATGTGAACAGGAAATTATCAGAATTTACGTAGAAATCACGGTACCGCCTAATTTCTTAGCCTGTACAAATGATGAGGAAGATGATAATGATGATGTAAATGGAATTTATTCCTCCTACTTTGTCCTCAATCGGTGGGGACCGTAATTAACAGAAAATAATGTTTGTACTTTAATTGACTGCTAGCAAAGTTTACGTCTTCGCAAGTTAATGCCGGGCAGTTGCATGTTTCAGAACTGAATAATGGGTCTAAATTCAAGGGGATTTGATCCTGTAATGTTGCACACACAGGTAGTAATGTATATAGGCCTACATGTATTGTACATTAAACGTTACTGCTTTTTATATCATATCTGAAAAAAGGAATTTTGACCAGATTTTTCTGTTGAACTGTGGAATTCTTTTTAATAGACCGTACTTAGTTGTTGTGACTTTCCGACACTTTTTGATTTTATTGACCGTTCCGTCTTTTCGGTAATTGTTATGCAATATATTGAAACACAAAATAGCCCACATAGCAGGTACCAGTTGCGATTACAGTACCGGTACGTAATCATTATATACCTGTATTTGCCAAAAAGTTTCATTCACGATCTGTTGGAGTATAATCTAAAACTATAGGATAGTTTGAAAAATGGATAAAAAAAAACGAAGACAGCTATAAACCCAAAATCTATTTCTACGGAATATGGCTTGTAATAAACTAAAATGCACTGTAAGTTGTTATTATAGCAAATCCTCCAACCAAAAATCCCTGTGACTGCACGGGCGTGTGGTTGAATGTCAGTGGTTCTCTTCACTGCTATATGTTCTCGTAACTATTACTACTATACTACGACATATGCACTGCCAATATACTACTATTCACTACTACTATTCACTACTATAATAGACTATAATGGACAGTTTTACAGGATCATTGATCAACCTCTTCATCTCTCTAGCAACCCGAAATTTCCCTGTCACACGGACACCCAGCAGCTTGCAGAAAGGTTCAGCAATTTCTCTGTTTCCAAGATTTGCTTAATTCGTGACGAACCGGAGTCGTCTCGTCCCTTGCCCAGCACAAAGGTCTTGTCTCTAAGCAATGAAACACCAATTATGGATATGTTTGAGCCAGTTAACAAGGAGGAGCTGGCACACATCATTTCTGCATTGCAATCCAAATCGTGTACTCTTGACTCTATCCCAACCTGGTTTAATATTGAAACATCACATGTGTCTGTTACTACCCGTCATCAACTCCATTCTGAACATCTCTCTTACAAAACAGGCAAATTTCCCAAAGCATTTAAGCAGGCTATTGTCTCACCGATTTTAAAGAAATCGTCACTGGACTCGGAGGAACTTAAAAACTATCGACCGGTGTCTAATCTCAGGTTCATTTCTAAAGTGCTTGAGGAAGTAGTTGCCATACAGCTATGTGGTCACCTTTCTGACAATAATTTATTTGAGCCATATCAGTCTGCATACAGGAGGTGCTTCAGTACGGCAACAGCTCTCACCCGTGTCTCCAATGACATTCTCCGGGCAGTTGACAGTAAACAGGTAGTTTTTCTTGTACTTTTGGACTTGTCTTCTGCATTTGACACTGTGAATCACTTACTATTAATTAAACGTCTTGAGTCGTTTGGTGTTAAAGAAATACCAAATATTTAATGCAGTGGCTTTCATCGTACTTATCGGACAGGTCTCAGTCTGTGAAGATTGGTGAGTCATCATCATCTCCTGCAGCTTTGCAATTTGGTGTGCCCCAAGGATCAGTGCTTGGACCACTTTTGTTCAGCATATATTAATAGCCCGGTAGCCAACATTGCCCGTCAACATGGTTTTCAAATTCACCTCTATGCAGATGACACACAGTTGTAAATTCCATTTGATCAATCATTTCCTGATAGTAAGCTCTCTGCTAAGCATCAGTTAGAGGCATGTTTCCTAGATATAAGTGCGTGGATGCTTACCAATACGTTGGAGCTGAGTCACAGCAAATCAGAGCTTCTTATAATTGCATCAAAATCCCAACACGCTCTGATCTAGGACTGGACTGTTACCATTGATTCAGAATGCATCACTGCCTCATCCACCGTTCAAAACCTAGGAGTTGTCTTTCTTAGAATTTCTCCAGGGATTCTCACGTTCGGAAGATATGCCAATCTGTTTATTGTGACGTTTGCAACGTTAACAGCATACGGAAAGTACTTGATGACACATCTGCATCCAAACTCGTACCAATTAGACAAACTCCAGCATGCTCTAAATGCAGCTGCCGGAGTCTTATCCAAATCTAACAAATTTGACCCCATCTCGCCAATGCTGCAAAATCTCCATTGGTTACCTGTTCGGGAGCGAATTGAGTTTGTGACCCCATTACACCCCATGTACCACAACGTAACCTGCACTCATAACACAAGAATCTGTTTGTGATTCCAGAACACGGACTACCTATGGAAGTCGGGCCTTTTCATCGGCCGCACCAGTGCTGTGGAACAACCTCCCAAATGATCTCAGAACCCTGGACACAATTGAAACATTTAAATCAAAAACTTGAAAACTTTTCTGTTCAAGCGTTCTTTTATTGGCACTTCATAAGTGTTATCAACCTGATTTTACCACCTCTTCTAGCGCCTCGGATTAGTTTTCTAGATAGATGGCACTTTATAAGTGTTTGTTTGTTATTATTATAATATTCTCGTATGAGGACAACTGACTCGCTCAAGTGTCATGTAATCTCTTAGGAAGCTGTGGACTTCAATGGTGAGGTTTTCGTCAATGTGAATGTTTCGTTGATATTTCAGTGGTCTAGATTTCATTTTGAACCAGCCCCACCTGTGAACTACACCTGATGATTTTTCCCTTGCTGTACCTAACCCACGTCAAGCTCGATTACATAAAAGAGATACAGATTTTTCAACGGGTGGAATGCTGTTCTTGTCTCGGCTTTTTCACCTTTTTATATGCGGAGACATTGAACTGAAACTTAGGACCACCATGGAAGTATCCCCGAGGGTTTCATAGGAAGCTGTCAAGAACAACTTCACAGGAAACTGTCAAGAACAACTTCACAGGAAACTGTCAAGAACAATTTCACAGGAAACTGTCAAGAACAACTTCACAGGAAACTGTCAAGAACAACTTCATGGGACTTTTGTGTTCCACATGTAAGAAATACTTTCATATTTTTGTGGCTCCGTTCCTGACGTTGAGTACGTCACGCTTTATAAGCACCCAGATGATAATTGGTAATACCCGGATTGTTTACTCCCCCTCCCCCAGTTCTGACTCCTTTTTCGATTCCAATGCAACTTCCTCTAACGTGGATTCAGTCGCCATCTTGCCAAGTTCCTCCGTGTCTCCACTCACCACTACTCCCAAGAAATATTCAGCATCAGCCTGGCATCTGTGGAATTTTGTTCAATGCCTGCAGGCTCGAGAACGAAGTACAGGATACCGTGCTTATTCGTCAGATGGTCCAACTGTACTGTCGCATTCCCTAGCTGACTGGCAATGCGTGACGCTGCGGTTTTGGACACTCCGCTTTATTCTTTGTTCTGCAAACAAGGGAATTTGTCAGTCATTTTCTGACTCCCTTGGCCATTATTGTTTTGTTCTAACAAACTTGGAACATAATGACGTCACGTTTTGTTAGGGCGCTCGATGGATCGTGCCCCCACCTCACTGCCATAGGAAAGCGCACATGTAAACAAAGCATGACGTCATTATGCTACAGGTCTGTTTGTCCTTGCTTGACCTGACTAAACTTGTTTTGGTTGAATTCAAGCTGAGAGCTGAACTGTGGCTTTATGATTTTTACAACTGGCCCCTTCGTTAATGACAGTATCAACAAACTTGACATTTTGAACTCGATTGATTTAGACAGCTATGCGGGCTTCCTCTTAGTAAGCGACTTTAACCCTGAGGAGCCCCATGTGACACATATGTAACATTTTTTTTAACATTAAAGTCGACTGGTCTGTTCGTCGTTCTGGGTGGGATCAGTGGTTGATATGATCAGGGAGCTGTTGAACACAGCTCCACGATATGATGGACGCTTTGTATTTTGAACGAGACTACAATATCATTGACAAACTTTCAATCTAATCTCATCGTCGATTGGGCATCATGCAATGTTCTGAGGGCATTTTTGCCATACCCAATAAAAAGTGGCGGATCGTGCATTGTTCATTACGCTGTTGCCGACTGAATTATGAAATATTTACGCTTCATCACCAAAAAGTAAATGCCACTGAGTGAGGTCGAAATTTCCTTGTCAAAATCGAAAATCGGTAATTTCAAATGCCACACTTCGCTGGCCTTGTGCTTCAACTATTGTGTGGAAATTTCTGAAATGGAAATCATCCTCACAATTGACCACATCGATATTTTCGTGACGACCTGTTGACTCCCGTGTGATGGAAGGTTTGCCTGTGGCGCTTTGAAGGCATTCCTTCCCCGAGTAGGACGCTGCCAGTGAGCAGAAAAACACGTGATCAGAAAATGGAGGAAACTGTAAATGCATAAGTTCCGCTTCATAACATAAGGAATACTTCTGAGTTTCAGTTGATGTAATGCATCCACCATGCCATATAACCATTATTTAACTAAAAGTACATTTCAAGAAGTCAAGTACACAAACAATTTCACTAAAAAAGTTTTTCCTTTCGAAAAGGCCATTAATTTTGTGAAAGTGAATCGAGCTACGAACGAGACCGTTAAAATTACATTGCCAAGGATACTTTATGTCTATTTATTCATGTAGCCGAACAAATCATTACAGGTTTCTTTTTAATATTCATGTACAGGAGGTGCGACAAACTTTTTTTCTGAACACAGCTCCCGGGTGAAGACAATAACGCATCATTTTTATCTGTCGAAAAGTTCAGACAACTTGTGTCTGCACTCAACACTTCAATGGACAAATGTCGCACGCAGGACGGAGGAAAAAGCGGTAAGCGGAAATCAATTGATCACCGTTTCACAATATACCCGTGAAAATTATATTCCACTGATTACACATGCTTTCTCAACTGCAGACGGACCAAAAAAATAATAAATAATAATAAAATAAAATAAAAATGCACATGATGAATTCCCCGTTTATGGTTACATGACTTTTGTCTCGAAGCGCTGCTGTATATGCAGCGTTAGTGACATCCAATTCAGAATGGCGCAGAAGAGTCGCGCTGAGCCAAATTATTTTTTGGTGAGATGCATGAGAAGTTCGACGTATGAAACGGATTGGAGCGACTGCAAGACGTCGAAAAACCATCAACAGTAGTTGTTTGGAGCAGCCCTCCAGTGCCTTGATTTCAGATGTGAAATGCAAATCTACAAAAATGTATGTGGTAATTAGGAAAATTGGCCTTAAGAATTCCACAATCCACTTGCGTCCTTGGTATCACAGGCGAGCCGGCGAACAGTGATCATTATAGAATATGGCTGGTGGGTTGATGGAAGTAAGCAATTGAGTTTTCATTGAAACTTATTAAAAGACTAAACTTGTATGAAATAAACAGCTGATAAACTGATTCAAATTGAAAAAAGGAACGATTTGAATGTTTTTGAGCCTTATACATTTTTTTCCATTCATCCATAATGCGTTTCATCAAGATAGTCAAGTCTGCTTGTTGCCTTCATGTTTCGATTAGGGCACCCTTTTTATATTTCATGGTTCTTATTTCCGACCGACCTTATTTTGGGCTCCCGATCACGGAAAAAGCTTTTTTTCTCCGCCGACCCTGCAAAAAAGGACCTACCCCCCCAAAAAAAAATGAAGGGAAAAAAATTGGCCAGTATGACCTTTGAAAACAAAAGCCCTGAAAACTTACGATTTCGTAAACGACCAACAGCGACGATCGGCGTTCTAGTGAACATTCCGTATACCGCACCTTTCCGTGGCCCACTGAGGTTCGTGCATAGCCCTACACCAGCAACATGGCATTTTTTATTGAAGGATTTTTTTTGACCTACCAACCTTATCTCAAGTGGTAAAAGAAATGAAAACCATAGAATTTAATAAGGGCGCCCTTATACAGTGATCCGTTTTCTTAGAAATGAAGGTATGTCAGTTTCACTGGTTTTAAACTCCATAGCGAGAAATGATGTAGCAGGAAGTGAATTGTGTTTGTATACAGCTGAACCTTAATAAAAAACACTGTCAATGCAAGGACAGTGCTAAGCCCAATCTTTTGTTCTTCATTGCTTTCACTCCTGATAATACAAAGTTGCTGTTCCAACAAGGTTATCTGCTTAGTTCAAACGAACTGTTATTATTAAATCAACTGTAATGATATCTTCAATGCTGCGAGTGGTTTCAATCAAGTACACGCCTCCCTCATCGTCAGTTTAAACCGGGAGTTACCAGCCTTTGATGACAGTGCTGAATCAAGGGGCTAACAACCTCCAGAGAAACCCCTCCTCCAACTGAACACACAAAGATGTCATAACTACTCTAGTAAAGGTGTTCTTCCACAAGGCTGTTATCACAATCCAATAAAAGGCCAATTTCATTCAGGTTTCTAGCCTGAGAAACGAAGTCCAAGAAATATATATCTTTTTACGAGTGAAAGAAGGAGAAAACAAGCAAGGAAAACTTGGGAAGGAAGGATGCGACACGGTCCACGTGTTCTTCATCCTCAAGTCCGGTTTATTAATGCTAGTACTGGAAATTGCAGAAGAACATCCTCGGGGCATCCACCTGATATGTAATCAAATTTCTTTCTGGTAATGGACATTTTCCATCCACCTTCTCTGTGGAATAGATTTTTCTCTGATGTTGTTTGGCCTCTCGTTCAAAGACTTAGAGCTCAGGAGAATAAATTCAGAGGGTACAACTGTCCTTGTGCACAGAACGCAGTGACAGATAACGCGCAGGAAAAACAAATCTGGCCAAGCTTAGCTACGGTATAAAAAGCAGCAAAAATTTAGTGTCTGTTACCATAAAACTGAGTGGGCCATTTGAGACAATTCCAAGAGGAAAGGTTGTTCCCAAACTACTGTCTTATTAAAAAGTGCCAATTAGTAGTAACTTCATCAAGTGATGTGAACCACAGCCGTTGCTGTCTTGTGTTTGACACTTTTGTCAGCGGTGTCAGTAGGATCATATAACACTTCGTGCACACACGATCTGTCTGGACACTAGCGAATCGTCTCTGATGACATTCAGTTGTGTTACATCTTTAAGGATTTGCCCTGACAATGACGTACTGCATTTTCAGTGTGGTCTGAGAGTTACGGGGAATCTCACAAGGTTTCTTGGGTGGGCTTCGAACCCAGGACTTCCTGCTCACTAGTGCTGACATCTTTTATTCATTAATATCATTGACGTAGACAGCAGTTATATAGTTTTGTTTGAGTTATATTACGGCACTATTGAAAAGTACTGAATTTATTAAGCCTCCCTATGAATGTACATAAAACGCCTTGCCTGGGTAATAAAGAAATCAGAGTTGTACACTTTGAACTCCGATGATTAAGACAGGCAGAATAATACTTGTGTCTGTTACATAGTGACTGCATATAGTAGTCACGATTTCAGCCTTGAAAGCCAAGAGCAATAGTCAAGGGCATTACTCGTTCATCGCACAAGTCCACCCCATCACCAAAGAAAAGAGAAGCTGGCGGATGACCGTTTCAACTCACTCCTCCCCCCCGTACACACGGTTTGTCACGAAAAATGTTTTCGTTGCTATGTATAAGAACGCTCCGTCTATTCACCTACGAAGCTTGTATCAACACTAAAGTTTATTTCACAAATTAAATTCTGCCACAGCCCTTCAGCATTTGTCCACACTACGGTTGGCTGACTCTCCCATTTGTAAATATTTTGAATAATACATAACCAGTTGAAGAACGAACGACACTTACAAAGCCTGCAACATAAGAAAATGGAAATTACTGAAGCATAAACAACACCAATTCCGCAAATGTTGAAAGGGGTATGAGGCCCTCAACCTCCGACTATGCTTCCCTTTTCGCAAAACTGAATGTTCTATGCAATAGTCAATTGAATTAACTTCCGTTGAAGTGGTAAGTTGTTAAAAAGGACGTGTTTTTTTGTTTGTTTGTTTAAAGCATGCATCAACGAAGCTGTTATTCAGTAGCCCCATGCACTGAATACGTAACACCTTGTTCACCGCATTGCAATGGTGGGACAGACAGAACGGGGGTCATTGGTGTGCGCATACTGTTCTATATGCTTATCATCAGCATATGACTATGGTTATTTCCGTTTCAAAATGCAGTTGTTTTGTGTAATCGTCGTTTTCCATCTTCCGGAGAATTATCTCTCACACTTGGAAACGATTGCGTCTTTCACTTTATTGTGACGGAAGTCGTACGTGTTGTGTGTCATGTTTTTCTGATTGAAAGTGATAGAGATGTAGCGTATATCATACCAAAAATTACATAAAAGAACCTTTCTAAAACCTAATTCATAAAATCCGTTTCAAAATTACCTTTTAGCCTATAAAGCCGCGTGAACAAGTTCGCTTGTGACAAGCCCTGTTGCTGATTTTCCAAAAATGCTATTTCCAATGACTTTTGACGGGGAAGATTCCTGACGCAAGCTCCCACTGTCCGTCAACAGTATGCCAGATACAAGTAACACGGCATCGCGTTGTTACCCATATTCCACTTTAGCCCAGATTCCACTTTAATATACAAAGACTGACGGGATTAAGACCTCGTGAAGAATGATGGAAAGTAGGTCTCTCCTCAGCAACTCGCAGGATGGATGGTTCTGAATAAGACACCACGCAGCATCCAGTGAGATGGAAAACGTCTGCTCGGTGTGATTAATTGATTTCCTGGTGAAAGAGTCGTCAGATCTATTTCTCCCTTTCGAGGCAATTTGATACAATTTTGGTAGGCAGAATTCCGCCCACATTGTCGCCACCGACCCTAGCTCATATGTGTATCTTTTACAGAATAAATGCCTAGAATTCGCCCCTAAAGGGAGTAACATTTGATAATACATATACGTAGGACTTGTTCAAGGACACACAGAAAATGATGGGTATAGTAGTAACAGGAAGCGTTGAAATGCTCCGCCTGTTTACAGACAGTCCATCTTGGCGTTATTGCGTGCCGTTTGTGCTTCAGGTGGCTAAGATTGCCAATATCCCGATTGAATGTGGGTCAATCAAGGTCCGAGTAAACAGAGGCTGGGACAATCATCTTGAATCATCTTTGGTGTAATTGCATTTAAGAGACAGAAAAGGGTTTTGCTTCTTCCACTTAATACTTCCGCAGTTCAAAAGGAGCAAATTGCCAGAAATGGACCCCGACCTAACTCTCAATGGCTGCTCAGTGTGTTTGTGTGCCGACGTCCCTTCAGAATCTGAGACAATGTCGACCTCTACTCGGAGGTCGGACAGTAACCTATTATGCCAACTATCAATGTCCCTTGCGCGGATGCCATATCGGGGACATCTCTTGCGCATAATATATCAAATACGTGCGAGTCAGTACATTGTTATTTGAGGACATCAACCACGCCCTTTATAGAATAAGGGAGTGCGGCTTAGCTAAACAAATAACCAAAGATGTTGTGACTTGAAGGAAGTGCTTTTGCGTTAAGATCTGGGAGCCAGAGTTTGTCAATTACGCCTGAGCTTTATTTTCATGTACATTTTCCCTTTCTGATATTGAGCATCATACAGGTGCTTCAGTGTTAACGTTGTAGCTTAATCCTAGTCTGATGGTTGGAACAGCTTATATGCATAATGCAGAGCCAGCCTAAACCTCGGTGCGCGATAATGGCTGTGCACGGCGAGACTGTACCTGGTGGAAAGCGATCTCCACTACTCTCATCCGTCAGGAAGGACTGACAGGCTCAAAAAATGAATACCTGTTTGGGCACTGCGAAGCACCGAAGGCCCGTTGTTCAGCAATTAATGACCTCTCATTTCCGTCTGAATTACCCCCGACGTGAAATTGGTCGTCGGGGGAAATTGGCTTTCGAAGCCCTAGAACATGTCATAGTGGGTACTGATTTGCAATGCCAGTTCGTTCTCGTCCCGACGCACCAATCCCCCGTCGTTCCATCTAAATTCCATTAACTCCCGCTGTGTGGATCGGCAAACCACGTGAAGGCAGTGTAAGTGTAACCGTGTGAGGACACACGACGCGTGATATGTTTAAGGTAGTTCATCATGTACTTTTAAAAGATCTTGCGGATTTTGCTTCGTATTTAACATTTTGCTGCAATTTCCATGTCACAAAACAACTGGGTCGTCTATTCAGTTGAAAAAAAAAAGCCTTAAAGAACGTTTTGAAAATATTCCTATAAATTATGTGAGTGTTCGACAAATTTTTTGACAATATTTAGACAATCAGACAATCGTCACTCAGACAAGGTGTTCTAAGGCCAGATGGAGAATCGATGGGGCTTACGTAACTACTACTTTCAAGGTTTTGGCCTGTAACTAATCATTTTCTGAGATATTAGTACCCTGCAGGTTTTACACAGCTTTCCCTGATCAACCTGCCACATATGTTGAACAAAGAAATGTTTAATAAAATTCTATTTTACACAATTCTCCTATTCAAAGGCACCCCCTACACAGTGATCGGTTCCTCCCAACATTTCATCCTTCCTGAAGCCACTTTGCCATTGAGATTCAACACATCACAGCCTTGAAAAGTTCACGTGCCACAGCCCCACGTCATAGTCGATCCCAGCCCGAGTATCCCCTTTGGGCAGCAGCGAACTCCAATTAAGCCTTGTTTTTGACAAATTTTACTTAGCCGGGAGCGAAGTTTCACTGGCACGTCGGTTGAAATTCCCCAAAGAAATTATCATCTAGCAGTGATTTGTTCCCTTTTCCCTATTTTCTAATGGAAATAGTAGACTGCCCTCCTGGCATAAAGCTTACCTGAAAGCGGCAAGACCGAAGTGAACTAATTCCCGGAATAAGGTTAGAGTTCATGAATTCTTAATTGAATGTAATTTAGAGAACATTCTAAAATTACACTCCAATTCAAACATTGGAATAAATATTTATCTGACTTCCATTTGTATTGTTTGTGGTTAAGAGACGAAAGTCAATACATGCCATCTATCGAATTTTTAGATAGTGCTCCCCCTTTTGGCTCGGCCCAATATGGAGTTGTTGGAATCCAAACCAAGTCTTCATTCCTACGTGCTTGCTACCCTGAAGTTTTGGCTGAAGCCGGGGAAAAAGATGAAAGCTCTGTTCATAATGCTGAACTTTTGATGAGTAAAAGTGAAAATCATACCGTAGCTCCAACATATAGATCGGAGTTTTCTGTAACTCTGTTATCAATTAAGAAAACTCTAAGTACATTGTACTTTGCTGTCAATTTTGCTATACATGAAAGTGTTTACTTGAGATATAAACTTTTACATTTAGCTATACCAAAATTTATTTAGTCTAAAGACTTGTTCAAGAAAACTCCACAAATGCGTATCTCCCGTTTAGGGGCGTGGTTCGACCGTACAATGGCTTCTAATGTCTGAAAAAATTGTCAATTACCTCTCTTCCTCGAATAATTGAATTCAACTGCTCATTCGAGTACAGTGAATAATTTTGTCTTTATAATAAGTGCTTGGGGTTAATGGGATCAGCCTGTACGAGTGAGCGATGATGTTATTATGCGATTAAACCGAAGTGCCGTTATGGATGATAACACAGAATATGGGCCGTAGCCACCCTTAATGCTTTAGGCATGAAAAATTCTCTTACCCCAAACTATGCTTTTATAATTGAAAAATTCTAAGACCACTGGATGCATCAGTCATGGAATACGTTTTATAACAAACTATCTGGCTGATTTCGTATAAGACAGCATTTTAGAAAACCTCCCGTCGTTTATGCCTTTCCGAACTGCGATTTAAAAATGAAATGTTGTTAAGAGAGGTTGGAGGAGAGCCAATTTATTTTACCTGGGAAAGCTGTGAATTGCACATGCTTCTGAATCAAATCTCAAGAACATCGACACCAAATTAACCACAGCCCATCAGGCGACTGAAGTTTAAATATGAAGTTATGTTGTACCGCGGGGAAATAACTGCAGAGAAGCACGCACGTCATACATGTATTGATCAGGTGGTCTGGATTCTTCAACATGTACCAATGGACTGATCCTGGCATCTGCTATTGATTGCTGCTATACCAGAGTGATACCGAGTTTGTTGGCGGCCGGCATACACCCTGCTCAACCGAGTAGGTAGTCGATGTGGGTCCTTAGCTCACTTTAGCCAAAGGAGAGGCTACCTTCGCAAGATCTGGCTACTTGAATATGGACAACCACGTTATAGCTCTGCAACTTCCCCATATCCCATATGCATGAGGAAAGGAAACCCCTTCAGAGCATATTAAATGGTATTGGTTCGTAGTACGTCGCTATAACTCATCCCTGTCTAAGAGGTTGCTGCTTGCTTTCCTCCTGGAAAATAGATATGGGTAAGCCCCTAATTTCAGGGCATTTAACTGGATAACAATACAAATCAAAGGTTGTCAAAGATTTTTTTGAGTTACAAAAAAGCCCACCTTTCCTAAAATGGAGCCACAGCTTATATTTTCCCAGCATTTACCTATTTTCGTAATTCATTTTTTCCGGTACAATAAAACCTGAGATTTACTTCCGAAATTTCAAAGTCCCGTTTTAATAAATTTCAGTTTCAGCTATTTCTACAAGTATTTTGAGTATTTGCGTTATTTTGCCTTGAAACACTTTGCCCACCTTTCACCGGTTCCATAATATATTCGGAGGAATGCTATCAACTGTTTCAAATCCGAACTTCAGTGGTTTTTATTGGTTTTGGAAGTGAAAATACAGATTATCAGTCTGTCTGTCGTGATGGGAAACGAATGTCGTAAAGTCGTTCCAAAGTCGATGAGGGCTTCTTTATCTAGTCCCTGCCTGACGCGCCTGTTATACTGCCACATGTCATACATGAGTATTTCATTTGACACATTGTTAGGCAAAACCGATAGAAAATCAATACACACAAGATAATTGAGTGGGTCATATGGAAAACACTTAATTCGCTGAAGAGTCGTGAATTATGAACGGTGTGCTTGCAAGCTCTTTTTCTGCCTATTTTCCTGTACATTATCGGAAAATCAATACAAGCACTTGGTAGACTGATGCCACTTGATTTTTTCTCTCGTCAGAGCCTAATGTCATGAATCTTGGCCTGTGGCGCCGACGTCTGAGACACTTTCTAACCGTATGCATTCGACAGTGGCAGACGGACTTTGACGTGATTTGTATACTTAGACCCTATCAAATGTAATTTTAGCCTTTGCTTATCTTCTTATTATTATTGAGAGGGTAGTTTGATATTCTTACCCGTTTGCTTTCAAGATGTAGGGATACTGGAGATGGTTGTTACAAAATTTACATTTTGCGCCGTATCTTTGCCATGAAAAAAACGACTTCAATTTCCTCGACAAGACATCGTGTATTTATATAGGTGGATGTCGCCAAACGAAGTAGCTAACAAAACCCACAAACGAAGCAAAGACAAATATTGCTGTCCTGAGTATTAGGCTATCTTAGCAGCGAAGGATCCAGAAAATTTTTCGGGGGGGGAACCTTTGTTAGTACTGGCCCAGGGGAGTTTACTACACAAACTTGTCATCGATGGTGAAGCCATTTAATCTCTTTGTTTTGTCATTGACTGTCCTTGCAAAATAAGACAATGTATTCCAACCAATAACCGTGGGCCACCAAAAAACTGAATATTAACAAAGAAACAATTGCAATAAGCAGGCGGGGTTGACACCCTCCAGATCTGCGTCTGCTTAGACCTTGCTTTATGTCTTGTTCATTTGGTGTCGCTCTGACTACGTAACCCGCTCTATGTAATACTTTTCATATACAATCATGTGGAACTTTATCGACGAGAATAGCGCCATTTATCTTTATGTTTGTGACCAACATTTGAACACGAGTAAATAATAATGATTTGTGCATCTAATGCAGTCTCTGAGGGTCGAAATCTTAAAATCCTTCATTGTAAAAGTTATTGCAAAGGTTGTGGGGTTTATTGATATTCTTTTGCCGAATCACAGGTGCCTACAAATCCTCATCGTTTCCTCTCATTGAACAGTTCGAACCACTTCCTCCAATCTACACCTCCGATTTACTCCTGAAAGAGATTCCTCAGTCTTTGATTACCGGTTTACTTGTTACTTCTAAGGCAGAGTTAAGACAGTGTCGTAAATCTGTGCTTGAAATTTGGGGTGGGGAATGGGTAAAGCTGGGGGGAAGACTAGCCCGGCCATGGAAATTTGAAAAATTGGGGGGGGGGAACACCATATACGTTATATACTGGCCAATTTCATGATAAAGATGTACATCTGTAATGTGTATCACATTCGTGAAGAATTTTACATCAGAATGGCATGTTTATGGTTTTTAAAAACTGTGTCCTTTTTTAGTGTTATTGCAAACATTTTATTCGTTTGGAGTTCCAAGAAATTGTTCACGTTGTTAATTGTTAATGTTTTTGTTCAACACAAAAAAATTGTGTGGGGTGATTCAATAGTCCATTCCCCACCTCAAAAATGTGGGGGATATATAACCCTATCCCCTCGGAAAGAAATATTAATATTAGTGTTAGGTGCAAAATGCTTTCCGGTAACGAGCTAACTTCTGACGAAATTACCTATAAGAGGTCAATATCCCGAGAAAAACACACAAACTAGAATAGATATTGAAAAAACATATACATCTAAACTTACCGTGAGTTGTGTGTTGAAAGTGCGATTTCCAGTAAATAAGAGATGAACTTTGTCTTGAATCAAACTGGGAAACAGAAAATATAAACAATATATTTCAACTCACAATTCCTTCGTATTGCAGCATTTTAACATTTTTAAGAAAGACTCACTTAGAATAATTATTTGGTAATTATTCGTAAGCCCCTTTTAACTTGTTTCGGTCACACTGAGACGGTCTTGGTAGTTCCTTATTCAAGAATTCTCCAAAAGCACCACCAAATCCTCGGCTACGCAAGGATCATATCCAGTAGCAACACTTAATCACAACTTGAGTGAACAGTTTCATAACGAAATATCATAGCAAGTAACCTTACAGAAGAGATATGAAATATATAATGAAACACGACCTACAGTTTCTCAAAGGCTATGATTGGTTGTTGAAGGATTGTAGCCTCTTGGGCAATTTGTTGGTTAAACCTGATTGTACACTGTCTTGTTCACAACTTGATTGGCCTGGCGGCAAAAATGTTCACCGGTGCTTCCACTGTTTAATATTCCGGTTTGCAGGCGACTGGGGGAAAAGTTTTCTGGGTCGTTTTTCACTTACAGTAGGGATCGAATACTCACACTAAGGGGGTCCATGGCCTGAATTAGAACTTCAAAAATAAATGGATTGTCACTGGTAGATGAGTCTGCCTCCTCTTTGTTTATTTCTCTTTAGTTGTGTCATGGGAAAGTTTCCAGGAGTATAAATGCAAAACGATACTTAAGCATAAAGAATAAGCATAAAGCAGAAATGCATTTCTCATAATTATGTAAACCTCACTTGATTAGGGTGATTTAAGAGCAGGTCTACAAATCGGGTGTGAACCCTAAATTTGACGAATCAAATATAATGAAAATTCAAAATTAAGTTGATAGCAGTTTCCCTGGAACGTTTGAGAGACTTTTTTTCGAGGCAAACATACTGTTCCCACGTGATCATTTCCGTCATTTTGAACGTGTGCAGTTTTGCTCAAGCGTGACACAAACAATAGCGAACTGGTCCTGTGGGAATGGCACTAGGAACATCTAACAAAAGAAACACAGTGCACTAGCAATGAGCGTCCATTGTCATTGCACTGGGCAACTTTTGTTAAATGTTCATAGAGTGGTAGTTTGCCACCACCAAGCGTCTCAAATATCTCCCATTCAATCAATAGCTAAGGTGAAACCACTGCCTATTGTAGAACATCCTGTTTTGAAATAGAATATCAAAAGGCAGTTGGTCAGTTATTCATTACGCATCAAACAAATACTTGCATCATCTCTTGTCTTTTGCTTAACGCCACTGTATATGATAAAGTCACACATCACCTTTTGGAGGCTTTTAATAACTAATAACCTCTTTAATGTGACAGCATTTAGCTTGAACAAAAAAAAACACCTACAGGTAAGAGATGACATCATTGCTCAGTTTAGAGGTAATATTTGGGGATCGATTTTTCCCCTTTCAACGCTGTGCATGAGTCTACATGAATTAAGAAGTTTATTTACTTCCAGCTTAATCATACTGTCCCCAAGCTGACTTCTCCCCAAAGAGTTTGTACGTTTCAGATCACTTTATTTATTTACCTGTCTTGTTCGGGTTACAGCTATTGCCTTATTCGCCGCCTTTCCCACAAGGCACATGGATGTGTGTTGAAAGAAAACACGCAGGATTAGTATATACGGTTTGAGTACTGTCTTCGGGGAAAAAAACTGCATGACTTGAGCAATCAGACAGGAAACAACAAATACGATCACGTAATGACTTGGCCTGAACAGTTGATGACCGTTGGCCCACTGGAAGTTGAACCACCGGGGTAGGATGAAAACAGATAAGAGGCGGTCGCGTATAGTACTGCTGGGCCATCCACGCCTTGATGGGAAAACTCTAAGCTATTGAAAAGGCAGGGATATTTTGCCGTCGCCAGCACAAGTTCCAAAAGGATATTTTGCCGGTAGCCTATTCCGATTGGTCCATATTTACGATCACCGTTGACGGCAATACCCGTCGATAGCTGCTGTGTGTGTATAGCCGGTCTGGTGACAACACCAACACTAGTGGAGCTCTCCGCGTCAGAACATAGACTCACGGACACTGCTGCCCGACTTACAGTTCATTCCCACGTAATGAACTTGATCGTATAGCGTCCCCCATTGTGGCTCACTACAATGCCAAACGTTTGTGTTGAAAAACTTCAAATTTCTGGACTTGGCACACTCAAAAAAAAAATAAAATTGAAAATCCTCACACTTACATTTAAGAAGTTCTTCAAAGGCGATAAATTCTAGTAAAATCATTATTTTCACTCACATACCCAACTTCAAGTATGAAGAAAATTATTCCGTTATTTGAGGTGTGTTTTAACAGAGTTCATTATGTACCAGAAAAAAAATGGACAATGGGGCCGAAATTAATTTCAGTTACATCAGAACTATGAAAGAGAAACAGAAACTTGAGATATATACATGGAAAGTTGGATCATGATGAAATTTCACTTACTGTGAAAATTACTGATGTACGAATATTGCTCTTACTACGGGCGAAAAATAAAAATGAGCCACGTTACGGGCCATGCCACGTTAGGGTTCATGTACGGTACGTAAACAACGGCGACGTCATAAAAATGAACAAATCTGAACAAGGTTACGGCGACGGCAAAAATATCCACTGCCTATTGAAAAATTGTCGGCTCTGCAGACTTGCTACTGCAGAGCCCGAGCAGCCGTGAGAGTGTGGGGCCGGTGAACGTACACAAAGCGGAAAAAATCACAAGATTTCTTCTTCAACAACTATTTCTACTTCGACGGTTGACGCAAAGCAACATTTTGGTGCGCACAACGGCTGCGCCGCGGCATTGGACGCACCTGTCTTGATTAAAGTGTTTCAATCTTCGACGTCATAGGATATGCTGTATAGTTTTGAACAAGTTGGTTGGTTGCAGAAAACGCTGGTATGTGTCAAATGCTAACGCTCAGGAGATTATAATTGGCCCGAATGTGTATATAAGAAACAAATTCTAATATACAGATTTCGATTTCAATGTACATAACCTGCATTGTAGAAAAATAACATATCTCAAATATCAAAAACGTATTCGTCAATGTATTATGACTGTCGGTGTATTTGAACTGATTTGGGTCTGGGTGCAGTTGTTTTCTGAATACTTTCCTGCACATTTTATTCCCTCACATGTTGCATATACTGCCTCTTTTGAGTAGTATGCACAGCATTTTCATTAGCAAGGTGCCACTCGTTTACGCACGCAGCTTGTTAGAATGCTGCTTATGACTGATGGTGTGAATGGAACTGATGTACGCCATCCGTCTCGATTTTTCCCGCAGCCCATGGACAGATTCCACTGCTTGGTTAATCTTTGTAGACGTTAACACTTGAAGCATTCGACGAATCAATTAATTTGTTTGATAACTCGACGCAAATTTAGTTATTTTTGCCTTGCCGGTAGATTGTGTAAAGCACGTCTCTTTGTGACTTTACTTAACTGTTGTGAGGAATTGCAATCTATTTTTTTCCTAAAAGGGAATACAATCAGACTTGCTATTTCTTGAAGTCTTGATAGTTGAACATGAATTCACGAGTGGAAACATAATTGGAGGAAAATCAGGCAGAGGCAATTTACTTTCTGCGGCAGGCAAACATTTGAACTGCACTCTGTTTGCCAAGTATGACCGTTGCAAATTGTAAACGGCAAAGTACTGACGTACCGATTTCGTTTATCATTAATATGTAAAATCGTGCAGTTGGTCCTAAAGTTGGTCCTGAATTTTATTTAAAATCATAACAAAAGTGTCGTTTCTCAACACGACAATTACGCGACTATTGTAAATTTGTATTTAAAATGTTCCAATCTAACTCAACCGAAGAATTTATAATTAAACGCATTTTCAAACGGTTGTGGAAACGCCGATATTAGGAAGGTTCGTTATGCATAGCATTTTTGCGTTTTAACAAACATTGAGAGAAGTTCCTGAACCTCTTTTGCTAAGTGCACACGGTGGCTGACTAACTGGTACGTAGAGCATTTCTTCTGACACCCTCGCACGTTTGATAACACTTTGAAAAAAAAGTTGGAGAAGATGTGCTGTTGAAGATTTGAAATTCTCTAGCTGTAATATCAGTACTGAATCTTCATGCTCCGTGCCGTAATTCACGGCTGAGAGAGCCAAAGAGATGAGCCCAGGCAGTTGTTAAAAGTGCTTCTGAAATACGTAATAAAATATTATATGTAATGTTGAGAGACATTTGTTCTCATCCAATTGGAATACTTCTTAGTTTAGATGTAGTGGGTGTTTGTCAGGAAGCGTTTCATCAAGGTATACTTCTTATTGGAAGATATTTGTCTTGACTAAAAATGAAAGAAAAAGTTTGGAAATACCATACATTCGTGGTTCCTTATACCGACCGTCCATGGAAAACGATCATAATACGACTTCAATTTTAAGTTCTGCTTAGCAAAGTGTGTACAGGGTTCAGTAAATTCAGGGCATTAACTTTCCTTGTTCATCACTAAGCTTTTTTTTTCTGACTTCGTATTTTACAGGATAGACCAAGCAATCTTGCTTGGTCTATCCTGTTTTGAAAGCAGAGGCACAAAGACGTTTACCGGTATCTAACGGAGGATCAAAATGATTCAACACTGCAAGCACTAATATGGCAATACACAAGTCGATCTGATGGATTGAACATTACCAGGTGTTTTGTTGCATGTGATACAATCTTTTTGCTTGTATTTTGCTTTTACAGAATCCCCGTGTGGTCTTAAGACAACGTTTGAAGCAAAGACTCTTGCAAAATGAACTTTCAGACCTCACACGATTTGTTCACAAACGGCATAACTACTGACTGCAAAAGAATATATTAAACTACGGACCCCGACTTTTATTACTTGACCTCCAAACAGCCCTGAGATCAGTCAAGCCTTTACTTTAGTAGAAGACGACTTTTGGATTTCGCATGAGGAATTTCATATCACACGGGTGAGCGGACGACTTGGGCCACAACACCATTGACCATTTTGTCTTGGTAATTATGATAGTGATCTGGGGTATTTCAGGTCAAGGAAATGTGTAAGGAGTAGCAGGTGTTGCTAGCACGTAACAAGTGTTCGGATGGAACCACCGGCAGGCTTTACCAGCAGGACCGTCACGTAAAGTCAATACCTTCACGGCTATACTTCATTTTAACATGTCAATCGTGCTAACTTTAGGCTACGTTAATATGTGAAAAGACAAAAAATAATGACAAATTGTCAAAGCAATCGTGCGTGGATATTGCACTAAGCAATCAATGAAAACGTAATATTCTCAACAGCTGAGGAAGCCCCCTAGTTAAAAGTAATGTTTAATACGTACACCAGAATACCCTCTTTTCAACAGCTTTCTTTTTCCATTTCACCCCATTTATTCAGCCTAAAGTATTTTGAAAGTGTCCATTTGGCAAACTCTATGTAGGCTTACACGCAGTGCACCTGCAAGCCCTGAAAATGTCTTGGATTGAACATCAATCATGGTTCCGATAACCCCTCGTAAAATCTTATTGTATGTGACCCTTATGTGTACAGGGTCTTGTAGCTCTCAAGATTACGAATATACCAGATACAATATCAGAAATGGCTGAATGAACGGCTGAATGGACATCTATATATTTTGCCTCCGGTAAGTTCCCTACGGACTAGCGAACGTATCATGTGCAATTTTATGGTCAAGGCTAAAAAGGCTTGCAGAGCACCATCGGTGCAATGATTGAGCTGATGGCCCCTACTCGATCGTGTTTGCTTTCTGCGGATGATATCTTTTGCGTTTCCCCTAACAACAGTGACATTACTCACAGTTTCCTCTCTAGATTGGGTCTCTGTCAATATTGTAGTAGTGCAATTTTTCAAGATCCCCCTGGCCATCCCGAGGTCAAAGATAAATTCAACACTTGTTGGATTAAGATTCGGTCAGACCAAAGACTACAATTTATCGGAGGAGCTCGAAGCTAATTAAATTTTGTCTGTGGTTAATTTGTTTTTGGCCTAATCGCCAAGCTAATGGCGCCCTTTTCATAATTACAAGGCAGACTGGGCAGGCCTCCCCACCATTTCTTCCAGAAAGCTAGATTAGAGGTTTAAAATTTTGAAACGCTGCAAAGATTGCTCTGTTTGGAATTTGGGTCGAACAGGATTTGCTCTGGTGACTGGAAGAAAATTTTGCCATATGAGATTCTGCGTCTGTTGCAACAAATCTTCAAATTACGATCCTTGTTAGAGTTGCATACAATATGACAAATTGAGCAAAGCAAAACGGACGGGATGTGATGACAAATCCACTGTCATTTCAAAGCCTTTTCGCGTCTTCGTCCCCAACAGACTCATCACTTGCCGCAAGTACGATGTTTCGATTGGCAGCTGCGTAGTTGGTCTGGGCAAGAGATAGGTGTGTGTTACTGATGAAGTGCTTGGCTGATACCTGCTGTATGACGCTTCGCCCATACAGCAACAATGCTATTCTAGATCAAAACCAAGCAACGGTGAGGGTGAGTTAAACGTCACCTGTTGGCAATGACCGTTGTGATTGTTCAGGCATGAGTAGGAAGCAAAATTGGACTCTGTCCTAAAGTATTGGCAGCACCTAGCAACGGCGCGTTTGTTTAAACCATTGGCTGGTAGCTGAGCCACTTTCCAAAGACACTGCCAGATGTAAACGAATAATTATATAAGTCTGTCTGACACAACCATGATGTTACGCATGGGCCTCCCACACAAGATGCCCACTTTTAATCATGCTCCTCAGTGAATTTTTTCATTTCACAGGTTACAATTGGGAGTTGACACGCTATTTTTTTTATAATTATCGCAGAGCCTGCCTTAATTGCTTTTGAAAACGGCTCCACGTTCGGCTAAAGCAGGGGATGGCTTTGTACACGTACCAGGGAACGTTTTCATAGCAGCACACACATCTCAAGTGTTTTGCTTTGTTTTCAGTCCCAATCTTCCATAGGAAATATTTCAAGATCGCCAACTGGTAAGACGAATATCTTAATGGTAAGATGGTATGCCAGCTTGAGAAGACCCTTGCGGAATGTGAAGCGTGCACAGAACCACACGTTTTCGATATTAGCTCGTATAAAAATCATAACAACATATCTTGAAAATTAGAATAGACTTACAGCGAAAGACGCACTGGTGTACATGAGTACTGTTTCAACCATGTTTGGCATTATGTTCAAGAAAGGCCCTTTCTGTAGAAAATCTGTTTTCAAAGAATTTCATTTTATGGAAAGTTAACCTATAATGACTGGTAAAAAGCTTGGGACTGGAAGCGTCTGTTTTTAAGATGGGTGTATATATCCATTTAGACGTGCGTTTTAACGCCCGAAGTGGCTACCTATCTGAAATTATCCCTATCATCAACCCAAGTCCAATCTTTCCAGACATGTAGGAAGGGTTGTACGTTACGTGTTTCTGACTGTGTGTTTCAGTCTTCAATTTAATGGCACTGTGGGATTTAAATGTCTGACGTGTTCTACAGTGAACAGTATGCTAGGTTTGTTTTGCTTCTTGACAAGAGCATTTCGAATGGACATGAAGTGACGAGCGATACTTGTTGCCTTTTTTGCATCACATGAATTTTAACTTACGCCTGTTCACGTATGCCACGTTGACACGTGGCAATACGGTGGGGTAGGCCTAAAAGGCGGTTTAGCGACGCCACGAGCAAGTCATGAAAAATGACAGCACCAGAACAAGTGTGGTCGGGCATGTTTAAAAGCGAATAGTCAGACCGTTAAAATGTGTTTCGGTAAATTTCGCTTCCTTAGCATGACATTTTGACTTTGACAATGCACTAGAGAGCGATTATCGTTACCTGTTCAACATCACTTTGACTTTTAACTTAACGCCTGCCAAATTCGTGCTCACACGTGGCAATAGACCTCTTTGCTAATAAATTCATAATTATGCCCGCATGCGCACAAATGGCCTTGGCGGCAAGAAGTGTGAGCGGGCCATTGAAAATGTACAGGGATGCGACTTTGATGATCATTTTCTCTCAGGTTTTCTGACTTTCCCTCATTCAATCCTTCCATCATAAGTAGTATAAATTACATTAGTAGTGTTCTTGGAGCCAACCTGTGCATTTGTAAAAATACGTACCGATGTTCAATGTACATGTATACTGTACATAGCTAATACCATTGAATTTGGTCATAGTTTGGAGTGCTACTGAAAGAAATGGTATCCACTTGTTGTGTTTGAGATTATACAACCTAAGTGCAGATTCCAAAGAGAAAGAGATCTGGTTCTTCAGATTTTCCAAGTGCAGAATGCAGCAGGTCGAATGGGTACAGTAGCGGTACATGTACATTGAACATCAGTGCGTGTTTTTACAAATGCACAGGTTGGAAGGGGGCCATACTAAGAAACGGTGATCTCGTGCGCACAGGAAAAATTACGATTATGAAGTCTTTTTACAGAGCACTAAAAATTCACTGAAATTAGAAACTAATAGCAAGCACAATTTAATGGGATTTTTCTGAAGAAAAAAATGAAGAAAGCCAGAAAACCTGAGAGAAAATGATCATTAAAGTCGCACCCTGTACAATTTCAGTGGCCCGCTCAAACGTCTTGCCGCCAAGGCCCTTTGTGCGCATGCGTGCATAATTATGAATTTATTAGTGAAAACGTCTATTACCGCTCGACTGTATCAGTGATGCCACTAACAGGTCATAAACACACTTTTACAGATACAAGGGCACGTTCAAGACGCTCAGAAGTTGTTGGTTAAATGCATTAATGAATAAAAAAAATCACAATTGGAGCTCTAGATTAAAATCTGCTGAATTGGTGCGTGCCGGTATCACAGATGTGATTATTCTAAGGGACTGAGGGGTCAATATTGTCCGTTCATGCTTGAGAGGAATACAAGGGAAAGAAAACATCAAATAAACTTATTTTAACTGTAGTTTCTCTTATTGCTGCAAAGAGAAATCGGAAAATATATCACAATGGATACGTCGCTGTTTGATGGAAATATTTCAAAGACAGTTCCAAAAGCCAGTACTTCATACATGCACTGAAATTGTTGGAAAGTTACCATTAACGTAAAATGTCACCAAACCTCACACGATCCTCCTCTGTCAAGTCCCACTGTTCTTTTTCCGTGGCAGAGGGTTTTGTCTATAAATTTCAAGGCCATTTTTATCCCTGTTCTCCCCCTCGACTGAACAAAATATCAATAACTCAAAAATGCTGAGATTAGCAATTGGGTATCCTTGGTTCTGGGAATTGACTCTTGTTTGAATCTCATTCGTGAAATATTTTCTGTTTGTTAGTCTCGGTCTCGGGTTATGTTCATTCACGTTTTTATCTAAAGGAATATCTATCTGGATTTTTCCCCGCACCTAAACTTAAACATTGTTTTCATTTCTTATATCCTCATTCCAATTCAAAGTGGTACCAAACAGAAGATTGCAAAAACAGCCAGTTAAAAAGGGAAGTTCTAAGTGACTGTAATCTTTTCCATGTGAGAGAAAATTTCTTTTTTTACTTCAGCAGCGATTGTTTTACGCATCCGCTTTTGAAATTATGCCTGAAATTTTTAACTTTTTGCCAGGTAAATCCTGCCTTTTAACCATACGTTCAAACGATTTGTTAATATGTGGAGATGCCACCACATTTTACCTTAAACTTTTTTCACAAGTTATGGCTGTGGGTGAAGAGATGCAATGACGCTGTGTTTTTTTAAACTAACTTATTGCGTATACCTGATTCCGTTTGCGTAAACTATTTCCTTCGAAAGACACTTTCATCTTGGTTGACATTGTTCATAAAAGAACAATAAATATAATAAAATAATGCTTTTAATAGAATAAATTTTGATCACAATGATCGTTGTCGTTATCTCTATGGTGTGATTCGACAACAATAGAAGCCATTACTGCGGTGGCACAACGCTCGCGGACAAGTGGTACGGACGGGTTGCATGTCTCTTCGACCAATAGGGTGTCGTGGTCTGCCAAATGCACGCGTGCGTCAATCTGGAGAATGTGCGTGCATGTGAATGTTGTGCCACCACACTGATGGTGTCAAATTGGAATATATTCCATGAACTTGTTCCTAAATCTACCAGTCTTTTGAAGTAGAGATTTGTCAATGTATTTAATAAGATTTTTTACAATTGGCAACAAACAACCAAAAGTGTACATATTGTATGCTACCGTGTCATTGCTCAGTATTTAGCGAGTTTTAACAACGTTTAATAATGATATAGCTCAAGTTGTTTCCCATGAACAAATAACATTTTCTTTTTCATTTGTAAAGCCAAATTTCATACAGATATGTTCAAATGGGCTGTACAAAGAGGACATTAGACGTGGCGGAGCTAATCGCACCCAAGGACGCCTCAGTCAGCCGCCAAACAACCCATTAAATAAGACAAAAGGAAAAAACCACATGCATTTGTGTAATGGAACACGGAAACTACACATAACATGCATGCATATCATTAATGTTTTTTATAACGACGCTTGAAAATTCAGCTCTGGTAAGCTCAAAACAAGCAACTGGGATTATGTTGTTTGCAAGGTACAGTGTTGAAACTAAGATGGTGAATTACAATACTGAGTTTTGGTTTGAACCTTCCGAAGAACCGATTTTTTATACAAATCAGTTTTCACAGTCTTTTTTATCATCTTTTCACACTCTTTTTGCCATCAGTCTATCGATGTCAATTTACATTCTGCCGTATTCCTGGTAGCCAAAAAAGGGGATTCTTTTTGCTGTCAATTTTTGTGTTGTCAGCTTTTTTAAGTCGTGAAATTTATTAAAAATATAATACAGTTTATATTTCAAACTATTTATAACTTTAGGACTTTCATCGTTATATATTCTGATTTCCGTTTTACTGTTAATCAATTGCTTTTACACTAGGGCATGAATGCCATGTCTGTATTTAACTTATGTGAGAAGTAGATTATAAGTCTGAATCTTCTAATATTTGTCAATAAAAAATGTCCAAGGCAACTTGTCATAATTATATATATACGTACCTTTGAAAACCTTCAAAGAATTCACCATAATCTCCAAAATGATTTCAGACAACTGAAGAGAAAAGGTTTGAAGTCTTAATTTCAGATGCACCAGAGAGTAAATTTGTTTTCTGACCATGGATCCGGAGTTTTGATATGAACAATTTAGACTTACCTTCTTTCAAAATCGTTTGAGTTTCACGTTGTCCAGTTCCTGAACGCAGTCCTCTTGCTGCCAGCCAACAGTTATCCTGATCGTTGATTGTGTCTGTTGCAATCATGAGCCGTGGCATACGTCCCATTTATAGTTCCCGTAGTACCCGCCTCCCCCATCAACTCGTAGCTGATCATCTTCGTGACGTCCTCTCGCAACTCCCCCCCCCGCCATCCCGCGATACGCGATGTCCAGTCGTGCAGCTCCCCTCCAACGCAGTGACAGTTAATTGAAAGAGATCTCCAAATAGGAAATTAGATCTTTCCAGGGATGAACTTCGCAGCGCACGCACCAGCTTCCTCCGACGGCTGAGTTCCGCGTCCCCATCGTGAATTTGCATATGTTCAGTTCTTGTGAAATTTCATGCTCCATTATCTCGGAGTGTTTGCACAAGGCAAGCCAAGGGCTATTTCCGTGGAGTTTGAAATTTTAATATTCATGGCAGACTGCGCAACCAATCAAAAATATGCAAAATTCCGATCCGTGAGTGGCTATTTTGTTACAGAGCACTGCCTCAACAAGTGACCAATAAGATTTCGGAATATACACACAGGATGAGTGAGCGAGATGGATATTATAATGTGCAAATTTTTTTTTTTACTTTTAGCTGATACAAACTTTGCTTTTTTTTACATTTCACTGCTGAAGTCACTGTCATCTACACGCATCATTATTTCTGTAGCGTAAGTTAACACCTCGCTCAAAACAAAACAAATACACATAATTGGACTTTCAGCAAATTGCGTAAAGACTGTTTACATCGAATATGTATTCTTTATATTCTTATGTATTTATGTTATGTATTCTTATCTATTTCTATTGTTTTGCCTTTTAATTTACAAAAATGAATGATAAACAATAAATAAAAGCTATATTTTCTCTGCTTGATTATTAATTTCATATACATCCTTTTTTACGACTTTATGTAGTTGAGGTTTTTGTGCTAAAAAGCCTATTTCTTTAATACTCTTGAGATATAGTACATGTAATCATTATTAATTATTTCTGGTAATGGCATCAAGGATTCCTCAAAAGCGATCTAGGCACTGTAGCTTGCAAGCCTGAAGAAACTTGTAGGGAGGAGACAACGAGAGACAGTCACAGCTTTAGAGGTGGGAGGAAAACCCCCGAGGAACATCTTGAGTAAAACCCACGGAATGACGTAAGGACTGAACACTCCTTTCGAGTCGGAAATCGAACCCATATACCGTAGAGATGGAAAGCGAGGAAATAACCACCATGTGAATCTGACTTCCAAACTTTCAATATTTTGACAGTAAGGATCTATTGGAAGTGCCGAATTTGATGTTGCCCTGTAACACGAAAAACCAGACTGGGAAAGGGGTTGGAGTTCCTGTGGCGCATCCAGGTTTGGAGTTGGGGGCGAAAGAGGGATTTTTCGAAAATTGATTGTCCATTACTTTTTCTTCCGTGAAAGAAGCTCGCTCCCCTTCAAGAAAGGTGGCAGCACCATTTCTAAAGTGTCAATTGCTATTTTCAACTCCTGCAAAAATGTCTCCATAATGGCAACTTAGCCACTCCCCCACTAATTACGCCACCGAGGGGCTGGTAATCAAACTCTGTCTTTGTAATCACCGTGGCCGTGTAAAACAACACTACTTTCTGCAGCGAAATGAGTCATTCTCGGCGCCACACGAGAGGTTGATCGAAAACAGAAAACAATCAGCGCTACAACGTTCACCACAATTTTTCATGCAAAAACCACTCGCTGGTTTACTGTAATGACTGCGATTGAAACGTGAGGCAGCCCGCAATTCAACAGCGGATGTCGCGTGGGCCTGTTGCTGGTTGCAACAAACAACAACAATAATCCACAATTGTTCGTTGATCGACGTAGCTTGTTGCCCCTTGCAAAATCAAGTTCGAAAAATAGGTGGCACCGGTCGTATAGTGCAATATTGGGAAGGTAATTAAGTATGGAGTCTTGGTGAAACCAACATTAGCCAATATTCCAACGTTCAGCAATGTTGCTCTCAGTAGAAATTGAGCGGTTTGTCTTTAGAAGTAGGTCTTGTTTATTTTATTCATTTATTTATTTGGTGGTATTTTTATTTGGACTAGATATTGAAAGTATTCCACGACTAGCTCAATATTTTCTGGATGTTGCCTTCTTTTTTTACCAAAGAAAAAATATTTCAAAAATGAAGAAGAGCTGCATGAGATCTTGCCCTCTCTGATTTTAATCGAATGTGGGTCTTTCCAAAGTACCTTTTCTCCTGTACAAATAAATCAAATCGACGAACCTGTTTTTCCCCGCTTAAAGCATACTTATCTTAAGCATCACTTTTCCTTATTTTTATAGACGCTCTCTGTTTTGCTGCTGTAAAAATAGAAAGTGCAAGTGGTTCATTTAAAAAAGAAAGATTTCTTATAACGGAGGGACGCTAGTTATCTTTGGCTCGTCTTCTTAAGACCGACTAGACATCATATGTAATTCTTGTGGTAATCTACCTTGGAAGAAAGAAGACGACGGGTCAGTTGCCTTTGCCACGTTCAGTCGCCCACTCTAATACTTTCTTCTACAACTCAACCACTCCCTTCTTCCTTTGTAATTTACTCTGGCCTAGACGTTCACTGGCCCTGGTCCCAGGTATTTCCAGTCAAGTTACGTCATCTGTCAAGTCTCTTCAAGCTGGAAACATTCTCGGCGAAGTTTGGAAAAAAATATCTCAATGTCAGAGAAAGCCTGCAGCTTCCCCCACTTTAATTCCGTGTTTGTATTGGCGGTCACACCTGCAAGCTCTTTAAGAGCCGTCCTTGCCGCTTGACAAGCGGTTCCCTCCAAAATCAGAATGTCAACAGTATGCAGAAGACACGGCAAGGACTAAAAAAATCGAAGATCGCGGCTCTTGCGTTGAATATTATTCAGTTTCATCCAAGCACCCACAAGGAGAAAAACAGATGAGCTTATTTTTGTCCGCTCGGTTGTTTCAATTTGATTGATGGTATTTCCAAAAAATACTTATTTTAATGACGCCCGTAGTTGACAACAGGTACATCGTCAATTGATTAATTTAGCTGGGCAATCATTTTGTGGCGTGATAATTAAAACTGGCTTCACATTATTTCCACTGGAGACTGAGAAAACAAACGTCCGATTTGACGAAATGTTTGAGATCACAGTGAATGTTGTTCTACGTCTTAACAATCAAAACCACCGCAATTTTCGATTGTCACCTGACCACACATTTGTATCTGTACTTTTTCTGGTTACCTCTCCCTTCCTGTCCCAACTTCCTTCCTCGCATCCAAGTTCCCCCTCAGTCCCATTCCACCCCCAAATGCATATTTTCAACTTATCTTTCCAACCTTGATTTACAACATGGCTGGATGTGTGCTTAAGGAGCTTGTCATTCATTTCAACTGATCTTTAGCCTCATTGAAAACGTTTCACTCTGTCTCTTATTAAGCCAATTCATTTTTCCATCTATCCTTCCATCCTCCGGATTTCTTTCCCTTCTCTTTTTCCGCGGTGCATAAGACTCCCCAACCCTTGAACAGTCCAAATTATTTCTTGTTCTCCTAAAGACCGATTTAATCTCTCAACAAATCATATCACTGTAACAAAATTTAGCCCGTGTACGACTGTTCTCGATTTCTGAGCCAATAAGAACTGCTGTCATTCCTTTGCGTTTTCGTTTTGCAACCCACTCCATGACATCATCCCAAAGAACAAAGTAGTTTTTGTGGCAAGAAAGACTACGCGCATTCTGCTTCACAACACGCATGCTCTACGGATTTTTTCCATATAGCCGGATACTGTGAATTCCGAATCACGTTCACGGAGTTGTTTTCTGGGTACCATGACCCCTTTCCTCTGGTCTTAGAATCCGTCGACAAAATTAAAGCCTGCCAACATCAGCGTTTTGATAGTGACATGAAGCTGCCAACCATTTCCCGAGATAAAGAACCCTCCACGTTGTATCTGAACAACCCCGCACCTGCCAAGAGCGTCCCACAAGTGGTCCCATTGACACTTCCCGCTAGCCAATTCCTTAATTCATGAGCAGGTGAGGCAGTCATTAGTTTTACACCTCATCTCTTCCGCAATCCGTCTCTGTAAAGGTTTTCCCCTCCGATTTTCCCCCTCATTGCGCGGCTAATAATCGTCCACAGGTCTAGAATGTCCTGGCCCTCGCTTTGATGAACACAATGTAAATATTTCAAGTTGAAAGTCGTACAGAGTTGGATGGTAAGGTAGACCTAGCCTTCGACTACAGAGGAAACACTAGCGTACATCAATCACTCAATGTCCGGAGAATGTTTAACTCCTTACACCCCTAATTGTGATTGTGATTTATAAGGCTGCTTTAGGGCCTCTGTCTATCCTGCCAGACGAGCATTAAGAATGCTATTGCGTATAATTGAAAAAGTATTCACCTGCCTTTGGATATACACAAATTATAAACAAAAAAAATTGATAGTTTGGCGATCTGTCTCGAAAATTAAACGTTTTGATGGGTGGGTGGATGAGTAGGCGGGGTGGTGGCTAAGAAGGAAATTGTAGAACAGGTAAATCCTGACTTATAATCGATATTTTGTTTAATTAAACAGCATCTGCGGAAACATTAAATAGAATATGTTAATTGAGCTTTTTTGCAGATAGACGTCCTAGAGTTCAGTGCAACCCACGGAATAATTTCAGTCGCATCTATGACCTTTGACTTTGGGTGGGGTCGTGACGCTAATCAATGCATGAAATTGTGGGAATGCCCACATCCATGACTGCTGCCCCAGACTAGATCCTAGGCTGGTGATACGTCTTCCTCTTTTTGGCCTAAGGTTGGCAGAGGAGAACGTACCTCGGAGTTTTGCCAGTCCCCCCAAATCTCGAGCTCCCTTCACCATACTTGTGGTGGCGATTTCGTCTGTGACGTGTTGTTGCTAGTATATTACTGGTTTGGTAGTCGGTGTTAGTGTTTTATATTTACCACCGAAACGATAATGTAGACTCCAACCTGTGAGCTTTTGCTCTTGGCTCCGTAGGCTCCTGTAACAGTAGACCCCTACTTAACTGCCAGTCATCGACAAAAGGTGAACAGTGTGGTGAAACTTGCAAACGGTGCTCTGCCAAACTGTATTCAACTGTTAACGACATGATAGTTTTTTAATACAATGTGCTTTCTCGGAGAGTACATTCCTAATGTCTATTACCTGCTGGTGTTTTGGAGTATATGACGTTTTCATTTTCAGAGTTATTAAAAGCTCATAACTCAAAATATGTATTTTGACAATTGAATTAGAGCACTGAGAAAACTGTATTTTTAAAATTTAATAGGAGAGGTGAATGAAAAAAGATCCTATTTTTTTCTCCATCATCATTTTTCTCCAGCATGGTTGAATGCGGTTAAGTGATGTATCAAAGAGCCGATTCCCCATAAATAGTAAATAGAGTCGATTAGGCATAATATGAGTTCGACTGCAGGCGAAAACATGCTAGCCAATTCGTGGAACATCTGGAAGTGATGCACGAAGTGTAAGGGATGTCTGTGTGGGCCGAAGTCATTTAATGACACTCGGTTTCACAACATACTGTTCTGCAGGGAAGCTGAAGCTAGTGTGATCGGAGGGGGTTGATTTTCCCCAGGGGAGTGGGGGGCGGGCTGGACACCACACGACACCATCATGGGGCGCTGTCCATAATACACAGAAACATTTAATGTATACTTCTACCAACACTCTTTAATTATCCGAACGGCGAATTCAGTACTACTGGATACTTTTTGTTTCTTGGGAAGTTCGAAAAACACCTTATAATTCGGATTTTTTTCAACGCGAAAAAGAATGGTTGGGTGTGATCCAAGAGCCCATCTTCCAAAAACTGGGTGGGGACGTTCCCCCATTTACGCCCTTGTTTTTCGTTGGCTGGTTTGAACCCAAAACGTCCTGCTGCAAATGTGTAGCTCGTTTTCACTGACGCCATAAAGTTTCCACTAACATTCTTTATAAACTATTGTTTACAATACTATGCCGACTCTCTGCAGACATTGTTGTCTACGGCCAAGACTTTTCTGCGGCCGCCATACGAGTAAAAACATTTCCGGTTTTTCTGTTCGTAAACTATCACGTATATATGAAACCTGTCACGTACCCCAGGCGAATATCTTGTAATAATATCAAATGTGTACATGACAACATGAATTTTTGATTTGTGTGACATCAATACTGTTCGACTGTCGCACTATATATTAGACCCTTACATTAAGCAGACATACTCAATACGTTTCACATCGCCAGAGAAAGTACAGTGTCTATCACTATAAACCCAAAGTTCATCACATGAATAGAACAGCAACAAAAAGCAATTGAAGCTACTGTGCTGTGGATAGTCACAAGAAATAGAACATTTGGAAGTCTGCCGTTTTGAGTCATCCCGCACGTCGGGTCACTTGGGCGAGAGGTCTCCGTAACAGGCAAAAACTAACCCGTTTTGATATGGACAGACACCAAAGATGGTGGAGCGCATCGTTGGAAATTTGACATAGAGACTACATGTATTCTGTAGAATATAAATGCGCAGTTATAATGGCATTACTAAGTCCAGCTTCTGTCCCTTGGATTTATCTTCGAGTAAGTTGCATATCTTGACTGTCTCCATCATAATGTCGATGACTGTAACTATAGGAAGGAACCGTTCGACCCTTAGGGACATGCAGCTATAGGTTTCTAGCTGGTCACCAATCCGAGGGATGCAATCCTGTAGGATTAACCTGATTGGTGTCAAGCTGTAAATGTGTGCTGTCAGACCATTCACGAGTTTAGACAGAGGATGCCTCTATTGTTCCGACAGGGCACTCTGACTGACCAATGTGACCCAATATAAATCTGCCATTGTCGTGGGCAAGGACATCGGTGCCCCACGTAGTATTTAGGTAGCAAGCAGTCAGAATTTCGATAAATTGCAAAAGTATGAGGAAAAAAAACACAGTCAGTACCCAGTTATCTGAACACATTTACTTGCGTACTGTTACTATACGGATCTCATAAGATATCTCAGACATGAAATTTTTCAGAACACTGACTCACAATATGCGTACCGCCATCCAACCACGCATCTTCTTGTTCTGGCATCGGTTTGGGTGACACTAACGAAGCTATTCTTCTCACCCTGAATACCTGTGGGCCACACCAAATTTATAACCTACAGTCTAGATGTTTGAAAAGGCGACATTGAACACTCTTGAGGTTTATAAAATGCAATCAAAAGTGGTCTTCATGTTATGAAAATGTACATGTCCAACGATGAAATGCACTGGCTTTTAGTGACAAAAACATTATGCATTATAGTAGATGTCGACCTCATTAAGCCAGCATCTCTCTCTTCCCCTCTCACTATCTCTTCCCCGGTCATTTGTCTCGGTTAATGACCCGTTTCCTGTCGTAATTATTTTTGACTCACTCCTTAATGCACTGAAAGTCATAAGTGCAACAAATGCAGCGATGCAAAAAAGAGGGGTGACACAGGTAGCCCTTTGCTCGTGGTGTTTTTTTCCTTTTTTTGTTTTGGTTTTTGGCCTTGGTGCAGTTAAATGACAGTGATGTGAATTGTTCACCTGGGATCATATTCTGTGCAACTTTCTACTTTTCTTAAATGTAACAAAACCTTACCTGTCATGTCATGTAGTTTGTTTTGTTTCCATTTGTGTCGGTGTGTGTGTTTTATTGGCTTCTGGTTAGCGCCCCACCAACATATTCCGGAGGTTGCTGGTTCGAATCCTGCTGCAGTCAATTTCTTTGTTCATCTTCATATTCATTTGTCAGCACGTAATCAGTTTCACCATGTAGCATGATTCATGTCATTTTTGGGGGGAGGGGGGTCATTGAAAAGAAGACATTTCTAAATACCTCAAATTTTCTGTGCTTTAGCTGACAAAATTTAATGAGGGGCCTGTTGGGAATTTTCTGTTGAAACTGTGAACCAAAAATTTTCTTATTAAAAATACTATTGAGAAACTTGCTCACAGGCCTACTTCCATGAGCTGAAACAAGAATGAATCGCCAAAGTTAACAAAATGACAGCGATGAACCTATTCCCAATGCAGATCAAAGGCAGATCCAAATTTCAGGGGGGGGTTGTGGGAATTTCTTTGTGTAACCTTTCATGGCTTTTCTGAGAGATGGGGTAAATTTGGGGGGATTTCACACCCTTGGAAAGCAAAGGAAATGATATAATCCATCAAATTGACCTTTTTTTTCAAAACTAAAAATGCCTGATGCATGTCCTCGTTGCCCTTCATGACCAGGCCACAATTCAGGTAAGGTCTCAAATACAGTTCCTTCCTACAGAAATGTCGTTTCAATCTTCAAACACAGGCATCACGGCTTCCATCTTCTTATGTGGCAATTCCTTTCGGAGGCAAGCAAGCTCTAGACTTTCCACACGTCCTATTGTTCGGTCCTACACACTATTTTCCATACACAGCGGTAGAATGAACAAAACTGGAGTTTCTACGTGACTCTTTCTGAACAGGTTTTTATGTCAGAGTTTACATCTGATTACCTATGGACCAATTTCGAACACCCTGTTCGTCAAAACATCAGTATGGACCAAGTTTGAACACCCTGTTTTGTCACAACATCACCTTGCGGAGAAAGTTGCGCTACAGTTGTCAACATCGACTGAGCACATTCGCTCTGGTGACGCACAACGTGATTCAAACGGTACGGAAATGCGTGCAACCGCTAGAGTGCATTGGTAACAAAGCCCCACATCTTGATTAAAGAAGACTGCCGATGTCGTGCGCTTTTTTGTGTTCAGTAATTGTCATGTTGATAAGGTGTAGATACCGAGGTGATGCTATTTCCTCTAAGCGCTTAAAGATAATAGAATCAGGGGCTCTCTGATTGACATGTTCCACAACAGGAAACCCGCAGTAGGCTTAGTACAGGGTTAGGCAAAAACATATTTCAATTAATCTCGTGTTAGGCACGCCTGATGGGATTTCACTTACAGATACACTAGGCACTGCTCATGTAGACCGACTAACACAACTTCGATAATCAAGAATACAACTATTTTAAGATTTTAATCAGTGCCCGAGTCACTATGTTTTACAACGCGCGATGCATGCAGTGCTTTCAGAGGTGGTTTTGGTTAAGAGTCAACTCTTCTGGCCTCTATTCGAAATTTTAAGGCACGTACTTCTGGCATCCCCTTTACAACACAAGTAGCAGGTATTTCAAGTTTCAAGATGTTAGAGACATTTCAATCTGGAAAAAATGTGTACAGGACTGTACTATACAGTCAAGAGTTTTGTTTTTTTGAAACGGTTTGCTTCTTGTTTCTTAAATACACAAATGCAATTAAATGAAAAAGACATATAAAGTAAAATCTCCGTAATAGCTGATCAGAATATAATCAGATTATGTGATAACTCTTTTGTTTCTTTTTGGAAGAAGAAAAAGAAGGTGTTCCTGTTTTGGGGTTAAAACATTCTTCAAGGTGGCAACATCTGGTTCTTCACCTTTGCGCGTGGTTTCTTCAGATTAAAATACTCGGTGTTTTCCCAGTAACACTCACATAACACAGACGTCATAGTTCTTTTGTTCTTAGAAACGGGATTCCCTACCAAATCAGAGCAACGGTAAATGTGCCCATTAATTTGATTCAGGCAGACATAATTTACTAGCTCAGGGGCTCGTAAACCAGGGGCTCCACAACACAACACTGCAGTGGGAGCGACGCCCCCTTCTGATAAATGTAGACAAAATCTCCCTGTAGGAGTTCACACCTAGGAAAATTGATGGCGAAAAAGGGGCATTGCTCATATCAGACAAATTCAATCCGTTTCCTGTCTTGGTAAGGCCTGCCCGGCACGTGTTTAAGGGTATTCCATTTTGCACAAGATTTGTGTCCAAGCGGCATTTCTCGACGCTTTACAAGCAGTTGGAAATCCTGCGAGGAGAGAGCCTGAAGTATACTCGGATGGATATACATCGTTTATCATCGACGACGACGAAGGTGAAGACAAGTGACAATACCTTCCGGGCAACACATGGACTCGACAGAGCATCAAGATTAAAAATCTCCAACTCGTCACCTTTTTAGTACTGATTATTCAGTAATTTATGGAGAGCATTCATTGTCTGTTACCTTTTGGGTCTAGATAACCCTTGCTCTATAAGATGAGTGAGAAGTATACGTTATAAATGTTTCTCTATGAAAAATAAAATCACATCCTCCGGCGTGCTCCCTTGTCTTCGATACATAATGTTGTCGTTCTGGTCTTGACAGCTTCTAACGGGTAAACGTTATTAAATTTATTTGTAGGGGTCCCCCATATGTACAATTTCATTTTATTTTTGAGCTCGACATAGGCCTATCTACGTGGATCTATGCGTAGCATCGAACCGCCACCACGCTGGTTATTTGGCGTTTGCATTATGACACAGAGAAAATCAGTCAATAATGGCCTAAAAGATGGCGTAAAAGATGCTTTAAACACCATCAGATAAATGAAATCTTGTATCAAGATGCAAGTATTACTGGTCGTTGTCTCAATTGGTTGAACATCGTAAAAGAAGTGAAAGAGTCTTTGGTTCTAGTTCTGGTTTTCCTCCTAGTCACCGAGAAAAACCGTCGATTCACTTGTCACGCCGACTGCATGAGAAGTGAACGTCTTTTCTTTCAGCATTAAGCTATCTCAATATTTTACCTTAAACAGCCTATAGCAATATAGGTTTAGGCTGCAAGAGCTCGGTTTCCTTTGAGGATGCTCCGTCATACTAATTTAGGTAGAATTAAAATAAAAACATTTCCCTTCCAGACAGCAAAAACTGTGGTGTTAAAACAAGCCATTTAGTATTATCAGATGACCACATGACAATGTATTACTTTAACACTGCTGGTGTTACTTTACACAACTACAAGTGTTACAATGCACTGGTGGGTGTTAAAAGTAATACTAAGAGTGTTGAAATAACACCAAAAATTTTAACACCGCTAAAAAGTGTTAGTGTGGTTCTCTGATAGCAGCGGGGTGTTAAAAATGTAGCAACCCAGTTTTTGCAGTGCTGGTTAATGTTACAACCTTTGTATTTTTGTTTTCTTTCCTGACATTTTGAAAATAAAATCCAATGCGCTGCAAACAACTGACCTGCACATGCCGTAATGCAAAGACAATATCAGTTAATCCGCCTGCCCGTACAGGAAGAACTGACAATGGATTTTATGGGTTCCACGCTGGAGGTGGTTCTCCTTTTTGTCTCCCCTCCTGTTTGATTAACCAAATCAATAAAACTCAACACCTTTCCTCACCGCTGACGAATTTTTCCGCTGAAGATGTTCACAAAGAGGGTGGTTTCCCTGGAAACGTTTTTGCAGCTGCCGAAAGATTTCGTTATGACTGTTTGTCTCCCCCCGGGTATGTGTGCGGCACATCACACTGAGAAGGTAATTACAGTCTACTGGTGCAGTGGGGTGTTGGACGTAAAGAGTCATTGGTGGAAAATGAGAATCCATTGTACACTCTGAGCTATGAACTCAACTTATTACCACAGTCCATCAAGGGCTGTCGTTGGTTGATTTTCTTATCACCTGCGTATTTATTTTATGGCTGTAGCTTCTCAGTTGTCGTTGCTTGTTACAATTTCACGGCTTTACGCTTGTATCTGCGCTATCCAAATAGGAAGCAGAGAATCATATACGGACCCTACAACTGTCATAATATTAGAGAAATTTCACGAGTTAGAAGAGTGCAGGCTAATAAGCTTGACCTTTTGTGTCGTTTAAATCACATGCTAAACTTTTTTGTTATTAATTTTTGCTCTGTTTAGGTTGGTATTTCTTTTCGTTCACTTGCTTTTTGCTTCATATGTTGTTTTTATTTCTGTAATTGATCATTAGTTTTGGGCTTCTTAAAAATTTTGTCCAGCATGTTTTTTTGTATTATGTTGTTTACTCGTGTTTGGAAAATTTCGACCTGATCTTTGGTGTTCCCCCATAACGTTACGTTGTTGATTCCAATCGGTACAATCTTTCATTATGCACCTGATGCCACGATGGGACACGATTGTGCCTTTCGTGCCCACATTCAGATGTTGCCAAGAATTGATAGGGACAATAGGACCCACTGTTGGATGAGGATAGAGATTGGACATCCCTCTTGAAGCAATTCGCAACCAGTTACACAATGGGACATTTGGAGGTCCAGTGCTCACAAGGGCATGTGTTGTTGTGTGAACTTGTTACGTTGATGGAGGATTCATTTATGTGAGATTTCCCCAGTAAATCCGTTGCAAGAAACTTCAGTGTGATTCCGTTCACCGTTTACCCTTCGTCCAGGCACAGTGCGTGACGATCATGCTAATGATCGATGCGACTATATGTTTTCGGAAAGTAGCCACAAAACCGTACAAGCGACAGACTGCATGTGTGTGTGGGGGGGGGGTTGGACCTTAATTTGACCCCATGATGCTGGAGCCCTCTACCCCCCATGTGGCACAAGGGACTGGGGTGTGTGACTAGATTACAGCTAGAGGTACAGAATATAGGCGTCAGCTGTATCCTCGCTTCTCGGAAAAAAAGTAAACGGGGGGGGGGTTCAAACCCACGGAGGGCGCCCCATGTGCACAAATGCTCCCCAGACCCCATCGAAAGTGTGATGATTGTTAAACGTCAGAGTGAAACACACTTAAAACATTTTACGAATGCGGAATATCATGTCGCTGTCGAGCGTGTGTCCCACAGGACTGCAGAAATACTTGTTATGTCCCGAGTGCGTATGCCCGACTGAAAGTTTCAACGGCTTTTATTATGACAGCAAGGTCTCGAATGATTGTTGTTGAGACGGTTTCAATGCTCAGTACAACAAATATTGATTGTTGTCTCCTAATGAGTCAGTCTTAGGCATTAGAACGTTGCCAAGGGAAAAACAAGAATGATATATTGTCTCCATTTACGGTTTTCTTCAGTTCCACCTAATGGACAATCGTCTAACGGCGGGTTAAGCCTTTCAAATCATTACGTGTTACTGTCTCCTGAATGGCAATTTAATGGGTATTGAAAATGCAGGATGCTTTGGCTTTGGCTAAAAAACAATTAGTGGTTGATAGACCTATATTTATACTGTTAGTTAAGTCATTTTAAAAGCTCTCTACCTTGTCTTATCCGACCATGGAGAGAAGCCTAATGATATGTGTTTCTAAGATAATAAAAAACATATTAGATCAACACTTCAAAATGTGTTCAGGCTCGCTTAGAGTGGAGTTTTATTTTAAAACTGTTAAACATCCAGCAGTGAAATAAATTCTTCATAAACGAGCGTGACATTCTGGTCCCAATTGGCTTCCTGAGATTTTGCTTTCAAGGCATAAACGACTTCAATTTGCAAAACAACTAAAGTTTCGTTTCAAAAATGTTGGGCTTGCGTCGGTGAAACATGGCTGTATTCATTTTCTTTTCGGTTGGATTTAGATTGATTGACTATTGTACAACATCGTACTTTTACAGTAGCTTGGTCTATAACGAGTCTTTGGTGTTTTAATAAGAATATTTTTCCTCTTACTGTCTTAATTTCCATTCACGCTTCGACGTAAAGGAAGACAAACACATACGTCAACGGAAAAAAGGACAAGACTATGAAGATGACGTGTTGTTGGTTCGTTTGGAAGGTCTGTGTATCCTTCCAGTGTCAATGTGTCCTATGCATCCTCGCTGAAAAGCTAGAATTGTAAATGAGTGCTGACTGCAGTATTGCGTCATTCCCATAAATGTCCATCACCAAAAACAGAGCATTTTTGAAATCATAGCCAGCTCATTATGTCATCACGTTTCACGCCTCCATTTTTATACCGATTTCTGTTTCCAACCCTGAGCGGGTTCCTTTGTGTCGTTTGCGTTTTGGGCGTATAGATTACCTGTTGGTTCGGTTGAGAGAATGGGTGCACATGGAAAAAAAAAACACTTTCACGAACAGTGTCGAACTGTAACAGGTGATGCGGAAGGAATAAGTATTCTCAGAATATTGGCTAATGATGAAATCATGAGTCACACCTGTGTTAAAATACCCGACACGGGCGTAAAGCATATGCACAACATTTGGGTGCGTATCGTAAGTCCGATGCCTCATAAAAATCCGACTTTGTCGGACTTACGAGGCGTCGAATTTATCGGTAGTTTTTGTTTTCAGCCTCACAGTTCCGACGGCTCAAAGGTCCGACACTTTTATGCGACGTCGGACCAACGAGGTGTCGGACTTACGAGGCATCGGAACTAGAGGCCGAAATAAACTAATACAGAATCGTTGGACTATTGAGATGTCAGACTTATGGACTGATTAACGCACTTTTCGGACTTATGATGCGTCGGACCTATGAGGCGTCGGACTTACGAGCTGACCCCGAACACTTTGGCGTCACCACCAGATTTTGCCGCTTGCGTATAGAATCAATTGTAAACGTTTGACCCTTTGATTGTTTGATGATTTTTTATTTTATTCGGTGGTTTGTGTAATAACCTAAACCCTTAACACTTCCTTTTTTTACATTTCCATACGATCTATTTGTGTCTTTCCATCTCAGTCACACGTATGCCTAAAATTGTCCCTATAGCAGAATCAATAATTAAATTTGAATTATCGTGAAGCAGTAGTCGACTGCCCGAGTTATTCCAAATCATCGCACGAAAAGATCTCATAAATCAGTAGTTTCCTCACTTGCCACAAGTCTGAAGTATTTTCTTTTTACCTGCCAAAACGTGTACATTTCCCTCTATTTTTAAATTTAGTAAATGTGTTAAATTCTATCTCATAACTTTTATTTATTCTTTGTTCTCATAGGCAGGTCCCATTTTACTCCCTCAGTTTCTCCTTTAACCACCCCCATTTCCAAGTTTCTGTTTGGTAATTTCAATTTTCTGGTGTGTTTTAGATCAGTGGTTTTTAAAAACATTTTAGTCTTTCTTTTATATTTATTGTGTCATGTGACCCCTTTTCTCCCAAACTGCCATGCTATTTAGTTTACAAACTATATAATTATAAAAGATCGTTACCCTTTTTTCTTCGAACTGGTTATAGGCATAATAATATAGGTTTGAAAGTCTAAAAATATTTCTCTTTTTTTCAGAAACGTTTATTCAACTCATTCTTACTGAATGAATTTCCTTGTAATTACTGTGTTTTGATTCAGCCTTCAATTGCCCATTCATCCTTTAATTAATCGAATTTGCCCCCCCCCCTAAAAAGAAAAACGCTTGAAGCGTCTTTTAATCATTTTCAACGCCCTTGGTGCAGCATCATGCAGAAGCAAAAGAAACACCGCAAATTCTCCATATTATTGTGGCAGTCCTAAATTCTCATATAACACCTAAAGATACAATTTATTGTAAGCGTTTTTCATGGTGAAATTCTTCCCTGTGTCGTGTGCTGCATGTAAACTGCAATGAGTTAAATGCTCACAAATGTTACAGATCTAGCAGATCTCGAGGTTATTTTTTAACTTTCTAACCGCAAAATGCAATAAATAGTATTTAAAACAGGAAAATAAACAATATAAAACCTATACGAACCGTTTTAATGCCGGGTTAGGGCACTTATATTAAGCTTCCAAGTGTTCATATGCGTTTTGAGTCAGTAATAGAGCTGAAGTGGACAAACGTTCGGGAAAAGATGTCCCCTGGACCACAACCCTAGTATTTACGCCACTGTTTGTTTCCATAATCCCGGACTTATTAGATGGGCCTGTTTAGATGACACTGGAGTGTCGGCTTGAGTAGCATGTTAAGTTATACAATTCTGCCCTGATGTCTTATTCTTGCATGAACCCAAAACTGGCTCAGTCCTGTAAAGTGCAATCAATAATACTGGGTGATTTAACCTGAATGACTGCGGTGAAGATTTGCTTTGTATGTTGTAGTAGTGTCTACTCCAATGTGGAAAGGTATATAACTAAAACAGTTACTGTTGTTGAATCATGGGATGGAGTCTTGTAGAGTTGAGTTGTTGGGAATACTTTTCCTACTTTGAATGATTCGTAATTGTTAAAGTTTTTCTTGGAGGGAGCGTCGTTTTCAAAAAGTATCGTGAAATACGGGCGATTAACAATAGTGCGCCTCCAAGAGTTTGCGACGCGTTGGCCAATAACAACGCGCAAAATTTGTCGACCCTTTCCATACGCGCATTGGGCAGGGACGTATATAAAAAACCTGGACTTGCAACGCCTTTGTATGAAAAAGAAGCCAAGCAGCGGCCATTTTACCAAGCTGAATGCAAAAGCGTTGGTCGGCTCCCTTCTATTGACGTCAGGAAGAACAAAGGCGGGCATTGCCAGGGAAGCTTTGTATTCGGCTCGGTAAAATGGCCGCGAGTGGATTCAACAGTCTCTACAAGCTGATTAAGGGCATTGCGAGTCCAGATTTCATTATACACGCCGGTGGCATTGGGTCGAAAACATTCGCGCATGGTGGCCAACGCGTACGTTGTAAACTCTTGGAAGCGCACTATTGTGAAATGACCGTATTACCTTATATGTTTCGTTCTATATGAAACAAACTATAACAAACCCCAAATCGTGCAGGTTTGAACGAAAATAAAAATATGATATGGCAGCAGGTTTACTACGGGTATGGTACCTATACCTGTCGGATTACATTACGCTTACATTCTCGTGTAGCCGGGGTTGCTGACGGAGGCTGTAAAGTGCAGGGTGGCAATTTGATTATGCAAAATCGGAGCGATGACATTATATCAAAACAAAGATGGTGTAAGTAGATTAAATATCACTTCCAAAATCAATACCAGCCCAAGCATTTAAAAAAATACTTCAATATTGCCAAGTATAGGAATAATAGCGAGGTTATAACGGAGTGACACTGAACAGATAACGCAGCATCATTTAGTTACCAACCTCAAATAATATTCAATGTAAAAGTACTTTTGAAGAGTTGGTGTAAAAGTTGATATTGTGTAGCAGTACCGCAGTCCTCCTGCGATGTTACAATTTAAAAAAGCTATTCGCACAATACCAATTTTGATGTGTGTCAAAATGTGACTCCGTTATCATAGAATTGCCCTAGACTTAAGTGTTAAACCTGTTCAAATGACTTGAAACTGATCAAGCTGAGACACTGGTTTTGCCCTCAGCCTTTCTTAATTAATTCAGTTGGCATTGTTGGTCTAGTGCATAGAGCCAGCGCCATTTTTGTGTGTTTTTTCTCAGATTTGCTTTACTACAGCTGTGTGTAAAGCTCATTTCAGATACACATCCGTTTAATCCCCTACCTTTTCTCGGCGAGCTTTGAAAGGATTCAGATAGTAGAACTGTCTCCCAGGATGAATGCTCCTCGTTAGAAAATGTCGAATTTACTGGAATAACTGGACATTTCCTTTCCCATTAAGTCGTAAGTAAGCAGTTATGACACACAAACCGGTGACTTTAAAATTCTGAAATGGAAGCCACAAATCAACTTGTGATTTTATTTATGTCTGTCGTATTCGAAACCCAGTGACGCTGCATTGGTAATAATGAAGCCTTGCAGTACAATTTCGGTAAAGTGCAGCCTTTATTCATTCCAGAAGCAGCCATTACTTCAGAAAGTCATAGATAGTCATACTTTTTCAAATGTTTCTCTTTTCATTAGAAGCTGTTGAAATGTTGGCTCTTTTTCGGAGACCAGAGAACTTATTGCTCTTTGTTACTCTTTGTTACGCCTCTGCACATTCTATGGTTGTGAGGTGGACACACTGATGTTTGATTGTTCCTTACAGCCTGGCAGCCACTGAAGCCATATACTAAACTGGAAAGCCCGTCGAGATGAGGACTGTCAGTTACAAGTTGTCATCTTAGGAGGCAAAATATTTGCTCATGCGCATGATGGAATGCCACCGGCAGTTTGGCTGTCATATCAGGACCGTTACCGTTTCGTGTAGACTAAATTTAAACGTATAACTTTTTACGCTGGGAATATCGATAACCCCCAAATAATGTAGTCACCACTCGATACTGCTCGACAAACCCAGAAATTTGTAGAGCGCTGTGCTGCAGCAAATTAATGTTGTGGCAGCCATCTAATAAGGCCCTAAAAATCGAATTTCAGTTGCTTCATTTTGTTTGAGCACGGCTATGGGCGTACACGATATCCAGTCACTACCTTATGTATGTAGAGATGAGTGATTGCAATATAATAGAAACCAATATAGCCTAGGTCCCCTGGGGTAAACTGAAAAAAGAGAGGTTTATGACTTCATGTACGTGCACATTGGATTCATGTTCCTGTTCCCCATACCCAGCATTACACCCTTTGCATTGCTGTCTGCAATGCATTACCAAAACAACAATGGCTATGTTTAGCTGCTGCTTGGAACTAAATTAGAAGCATTTTGAGGTCAAGGTCACGATCACAAAAGACCACTAATTGTCCACTGCTCATCAACTGAAGGCGCTGCGAACGGTTCACCGACCGCCGTATTTATTGCTGTAAAACGGCCTTGGCCAACTCCTCCACGATTGCTGTGCCATGCAATAAACGATACGCTGTAGGTCTATTACATCATCATCCACCCCTTTGAGGCTGAGTGAGCCACTTTTGTAAACAAGAATCCCGACAGTGTTTCGACGTTACTGTCATAGCATGCGTGGAGAAAGCAAAATACTATGAATATAATAACCACTACAGAGCCATATCAAGAGTGGATTTGCTCCGGGAGGTGTAAATCAATTTTGGAGTTTTGCCCTGCCCGACGTGTATTTTAACACTTTATACTGCTGTGTATGCCCCCGGAGGCTTGTGAAAAATAGTTGTTCGCGGTTCCAGCTGCTAAGTCTGATTCGAACCAGCCAGCCGACACCAGTAAGCTCGGTGGTCGAGTGGTTAGGACGTCTGCACAAGTAAGCAGGAGGTCATGGGGTCGAGTCCCACCCGAGTACGCTTGTGTTTTTTTCCCCAAGCCTTCGGGGGCATACACTGAGTACACAGTGTTAAAATACACGTCGGGCAGGGCAAATTAATCCACTACAGAGCCTTTCTATGTATAATTTGTAGAAAATGCCTATTTCCCCTTGTTCAACAAACACACAAGAACGATGATGTTAAAGTCACCCATCAAGGGACTGCACGTGCCTCACCCTTTCAGTCTGTGGCATCAGTCCGCTCAGGGATGAGCAATTTACGTAAATATTCCATTATATAAGTTTAAGTCCCTTTCTATTTCTAAACAGGGTCGGGCAGATTGCTCAAAAGAAAACACAAAAGGTAAGCTAGTTGACTTTTTCTTCAGATTTCTGTATCATTTTCTGTTGTTTCTTTTGGTCTGTTTTTCTCTCTCTCTGTCCCTCCGTAAACCTTCCCCTTGGTATCGGCTTCTTTGTCCCTGCTGTTGGTTACATGCCACAGATGCGGCTCAAGAATCTTAGGAGAGTAACACGAAATCTCTCGATTTTAATTCGTAACTTTTGCTTACAACTTCTTCGAAAAAATTATCCAAGACGTATACATGCTGTGTGGCAATTCGTTTGAAAACTTGTTTGTTTTCTACGATCTGCCATGTGCTTTATAGAACATAACTTGTGCATAACAGTAGTCGGAAAGAAGAAAAATATAGCAGTTTGAAGATAACACGCACAAAAAGGAAAGAGCAGGGGTCGGAATAAATCTTGATATAAGATGAAGTAGAATCTCATCTGTTTCCCGGCTGATTATATCGTGGCGACGTTCAAGTGTATTAGACTCTATGTTTACAAGGTGAACCCTATTTGGAATCAAGTAACGTGGCACCCGGTAAACAGCTAATTTAAAAGTCTAAGTGGGCTGAGATTGCAACAATTATTGTTTCTGGAACCAAAACTCACTTTTCCATCGAAGCAGATTCAGACCAAAGCAACAATTCTACGAGGTAGTGGATGAGCCTTAACTATCTAAATGACAGGTGCAAAGAGCATTTGTAAATTTGTAACTCCCTATGCCACTGATAGATTTACTTAAAACAAAACAAAACAAAACAAAACAAAACAAGCTGTTTTCTGATTACGAAGCTGAAATAAGTTCCACCGCTCTCTGTTGTGAATAAATCAAATAACAAATATTTTGTGACCTTGCTTGTATCATTGTCGACCTAAGATTTAAATATTAACTACTATCGCAGAGAGTCACCACATGTACATCTCGTTTGTAATCACTGAGGAGGTGCAAAAAGTACTTTCGGTTCAATAATTCGTGTCGGAAGGTGTGAAATAAGCATCCCTAAAAATTCTGAGAGAGTGACGTTTTGAAAAAAGAAAATGCACTGTTTTTTCTCCACAAAGTAGGGTGGCAAAAAGTGCATACTTTGAGATTACACGCATCATTTAGGGCACAGTGCAGCTACCAGATACTGTCGAGTGCTGTTTGTGTGTGTTTTTGTGTTCGCACGGCCGTGGAGCTGTAATGAACGCTCCGCCCGGTAGGGGCGGACCTCACCAACCCGTCCGTTGTAGATTAACAGCTAGATCGTTGATCTCTCTGCCGGGTTTACTGGTCCGTGAGGCAGTCATGTCTCGGCATACTCTGCTTCCCGCTGTGGCTGCATCTCACCGTGACCTGACAAGTTGATTTTTGGCAGCAGAGGTTTACTTCGGAGGAAAGAGGTATTCTCATGGCTCAAGTGAAGGGACGGACGACTTTCAGAAATGGTCTTACGATCTCTCCGTATACGACTCGACCGAAAATGCTTCAAACGAATGGGACAGCACGTGTTGGTACGTGCTGAGAGTAATCGTGGGACTCAACACAAGTATATTCTGCTGGAGAAATGTGTTCCCCTAAAAAGTTTAAAGGAAAATCGAACTAATTGCATGTAACAGAATCATTAGTGAGCCCAGTAGCGCTAAACATTTTATCCAGCGCATGCAGTTGTGAATTGCGTTTCTTTCTTTTTTTTACAATAAATAATAAAACCTAAAAAACATCGTTCCCTATTCCATCACTGCAGAAAAGGTAAAACTCGGGTAAATGTGACTGGTAAAGAGGGAGACCAATCAAGTTTTTACGCCCCTATAGCTACCCATAAAAATTTGTTTTTGACCACACCAGCTCATTTGGACCGTGAATAAATCTCTCTCGAGATGTCATCTCTGTACAACGACGGCGCTTGCAGCCCAGCGGAAACCGTTCGCGTTTTCAATAAACAGCGTCTAATTAACTCGACTGTCTTCGCTCGTTTCCTTATTGTCTTTCTTCCTACGCGTGTTCCACTCCTCAGTTGCCTAGTCCTTTGCTTCTCCTCCCCTTTTACCCCCCCCGTCTTATTTTTCTCCGTTAGTTGCCGCTTGACATTTTAGAGGTTTGATATTGGGAATGGTAGTTCGTGTAAAAACTGACACGGAGCCCTGGACAATGTTAAGTTGACGACGTATATATCCCAGAGACAGTGGAGTTGCAGTAGCTACTGCCTAATCATTTAAGTCTAAAGTTTGCATGCTATATTGTGTCGTAAAATAGGTAACACAATTCTAAAGGAATCTGTTGGGATTCAAATTTGGTCCCTGCAATGTTTAGTTTATAACATAAATTCTTAAAAAATTCGAAAGTGGTTTACGTTTTCCGCCTTCAAAGGGTATCGGTTGATATAAGGTTGCACCCCTATCTTCATATTCTTCATGTATAGTAATAGATGTTTATCTTTACATAGAGGATTTGACAGGACCTAATCAATGATGAAAAATGCACAACCGTCAACATTTAACATATTAACTTACACAAACTTAATAAAACTGCAAGAATGTGAAATATTGTTAAGCCTTAATGTGAGTTTCACGTGCCGTGACTCTTTCCAACTAGTGCATTTTTACCTACGTCGAAAAGAGGGGTCTAGACTAGAACCAAAATTAACAGAATAAAATAATGATTTAATTGGAAATAATTTTAAAACAGTTATCACAGCGAGTGTATCCGTAAGTATTTTAATGTCTACAAACCGGCAACTAATTTGCAGCACATTACCTCACTCAGACACAGCAGAAACAGAAAAAAACAACTTCCTATAAACAGCTCAGGCAGAGATACCGTGCACGATATGGGGCCGATGGGTCCCGCCCTACATGTCAAATCCCTATACACACTCTAGACTATTGTTACCTAACATACCCCCCCCCCGTCTGTAAAGAATTCCTGAGATTCCTATCAAACAATGACCAACACAAAGGCGGGGGGGGGGTTCTCTCCGCCCCATATCTTGCATCGTATACATGTAAAAGGATACCAAATATTTCTTGAAATAGAATCCATTTTAAAAGATCCATTTTAATTAATGGAGGAATGCAGATTACTTTCTGGTATGCTATTGCAAAATAATATGTGGCAAAAAGGTTCAGTATTTAATTACTGAAAGTATCAATACTTACATTTTTGGCCACTGGGGCCAAATTAATGTCGGCCCTAAAAATGGTTTAAATGAAAACATTTGAAATGAATAAAAATTTGAGACGAGTATCTAATTTTCTCGAGGCGACAAGCTTGAGTGGTTGCAGAAATCGTTTAAGGTATTTGTGTGTGTGTCTTCTTGCGTGTGTGTACCACCCTTGCATGCCTATAGTGCGGACTCATGGAGAAAAGAGGCCCACATAATCCATTGGGTTAGGGTTACATTCGCAGCACACGGAAGAGAAACAGTCAAGGAATACATCAGTGGAATGTCTACAGTAAATAGTGGGTAACGTAGACTGCGTGTGTTGGGAGTGTTATACTGACCAACCAATCCTGCAGGTGTACGTTTTGAGGGTCATAACCAAGGTCTGGTTCGGCTTTTTTTGTTCTGTTCGTTGCTTTTTAAGGATTTGATGATTACAATGTAATTCTCACCCAATTCAAATTTCCACAGAAAGTCTCTGACAAATCACCACCGAACCAGTTCGTGCTTATGGCCGTATGGCCGCCAAAACGCACCTCATGTATTCTCGATCACCAGTCTTATGTACAGGGATGGAAAGATCCGCCCCCATCTTGTCAATAGTTACCATGTTCAATCATATGCCGGATTTTGTCTTGCCTACGTTTAGGTTTGTCAAAGTCCACCACAGAGATGTGGAAAACCAGTTTCTCAGCCTTAATCATTGTCAACACACAGAGTCATTAATCTACGGAGAACAAATTTGTGTATTCCAACAATTTCCTTACGAAGTCTATCCTCCATGTTTGCGCAATAGCTCCGTTGGACTCGTACGTTTTGCGGTCAAAATTACCACCTAGTTGTTTAGATCTTCATTTTACGGAGTGCTATATGGTTCATCCAGAAATCAATTTTTGTTTGCATTGCCTTCCACGTATGAGGTTTGGATGTCCCCAGAAATGAGTATTACTGAACACAGCGGGGAGTTTATTGCGGTCTTGTCTGTGGGTGATTCACCGTGATTTGCTCGCAAGCTCCTCGCGGTGATAATGACAGCCCACTCGTCTGTTTAGTTGTAAACATCGAATTCGACAAAGAACATCCAAGCCCTTCATTCGATACCGCTTTGAGGAAAAGTAGTACCTACGGTTTTAACAAGCCCCTTACCAAACGCATTTAAAGTCATGGATGATGGCGTCTAGGAAAAATGTAACCCCACTCTCCGAAATAGCCAAGTTAATAAAATATGTAATTGATGGATTCCGAAGTGTAAGTAATATACACTGCTACACATAGTAAAGAAACGGATCTTATCTATCAAACGGAGCATTTATTCCAGATTGTTCTATATTCAACTGGAGATAAAAACGTTTTAATCATGGTCCATCTAACACTTACAGATTCGTGGATAAACTTTAATGTTAAAATTTTTGACGCAAATTAAATACTCAACAACCCACCTTTGGGCAATAAAATTATATCTCAAAGACTCCGATTGTTACGACGCGTAGAAACCATTTCAGCATCGAAATTATTCAGAGCTGAAATTGCTTGTGCGCAAGACTCAAGACAAATAAAAAGGCCCAAAATATCAACGCCAGCGAACTCAGAATTAAAGAATTTTTAGGCCCATGAAGATTATTTATTTTCAACAAGGATAAGACCTGTGGATGTACAGTGGTGCACAATAAATAATCATGTGGGCAAAGTTTGGATTTGGCCCTAAAATTGCTGTTTAACGGGCTTTAAGATCATCAATGGATAGAATTGTTTCTCCACAAGTCACATAATCTACCCCCCCATTGAACACTTAACTCAAATACCTTAGAAATCAACTTTTTTTGGTCTGGTTTCTGGATGCTGAGTATAAGTCACTAGAGTCCGTCTGCAGCCACTGGGGCAGTGCCGTTATACAGCCTGAAAGTTGACCCTTGGTGGCGCGCTTCCGGAACCCTTGGATAGGAAAGATAAAAGATAGCGTGCAATGATTTTAGAATTTATAATAGTTTTTCGTTCAGTTACTTCTTAAAAAATCCAACTCGGAAAAAGGACTTTGGAAAATAATTGCAAGTATATCAATCTATAGAAATAAACAATGACAATATTTACCTGACTTAAAAGAGAAATATCCTGCCAAAAATTGACCTTCCCCTCCAAAAATCTAAAATACGTGAACGGAAGAACAGTGCAATGCGGCAGTCTCGTACGCAGATGAACATTTAAGGTTAGAAATTTTATGGTATTGCGTCGGTAAAAGCCGAAATAAAAACAGATCAAAATATTTTGCAGCTTTTCTTAATTTATGAGGTAATAAATTTAAAGTAGTAATCTACTTTCACGAAAGATAACTGTAACCTTTGCTGACAAGATCTGCATCATGTCAACTCAACGGAATCTGGAACCCATCGACAGCAGGTAGGTAAATCTTTGCAACTTTGTACAATCTCGTTTTCACGTTCGCACGGGGAGTGAAAACAAACGTGCATGAACAAGGAGACCTAGGTACGATACCACCGGAAGTGAAAGGTCGTTAATGAAATTCGTTTTTACCCATTTTTTCAGGTGACTTTTCCCTATATAGTACTTTTGGAAAACAAAGGTAAAACTCCAACATGGGTGTTTTACGGTGTGGCTTTATTTCCAAAAATTATCAAATGTGATAGGACGGTCCGATGTAAAATCCCTATAGGCGGACCACGCGAGGGTTCCGGAAGCTTGCTGCGTGACCTTTACTTTCAGGCTCTCTACCGCTCTCATGCTCATTTGTCCAATATATTGACGTCAACATTGTCCCCATGCACGGCGAGGCGTTAATGGCCTGGAAAGATTATTGCACTGTCAAATGAAAATACACTTTTCAAGAAACTAGGCGTCATACACGCAGAGTTCCTTAAGTTCTCAAACAAATTACGAGTAAAGTTTTCAGTATATTTCTGCATGAAACACGTGCAGACAAACGTGCTTTGGTGCTACCCTATTGGTCTAGCCTATAGGCAAAAATTCTCTTGTTTTTCACTTGTTTCCGTGGCGGGCTGCCTTGCTGGGTGGCTTGCCAGCCGTTTTCCTGACGGTACTACCCTTATCCCTTTTTAAATCATGTTCTTGTTCTTTTTGGCATTAGGCCTACAGGCAATGTTTCTTCACGGAAACATTAAATCTCATCGGACGAAAAACGGTTTAAATCTTATAGGCTGAACTTCCATGAACACTAGAATTCCAGAACCAAAGTTGTTTGTATTTTCTTATATTCTGACATATCACAGAGACTTGAATTTTAACATCAGAAATTCAGCATACACCCCCGGTAGCTGTCCTCTGCCTTAGAGGGCGCTGTTCTCTATATACGGCTCTGAGTCTGTTTCCCTCGCCTGACGATTCCTGACGACTCTTGATAAAATCTTAGGTCAGCTGTCGACCACAGCTGAATATAGCTCATGACGCAACTTGTCACTGACGTCATATTATTAAAAAATGATGCCTGTTGTCTCGATTGGAAGTCATCTTTCTTTTATTTCATTTTCGGTATGTGCTTTACATAGGCAGGAAATACAAAAGAACTGGTTTGGACATTCATTCAGACAGACAAAACAACTGACCCTTTCAGCACCATTTTGCCAAAAGGGCACAAATAAAACACCTGTTTGCATACCACAGTGCCAGATGAACACAAAAAAATTGCAACCCCTTGGCTACTGACGTGCCATTCAGGAACAATCTAACCGGTAGGTTGTCTAAAGCGTAAGGACGCCCTCACTCGAACACCCTCCTCCGATTGGTTGGTCGACGGCGGGCGGGCATCGCTTGCTGCGGTATAAGTTAAGGGTGCACCACTACAAATAAATTCCCATAGACAGCAGTGATAAATCCCCATATTTCACAAATATTTTAAAAATACTCACAACTCTCACAGGTGTTCAGGCTGCACAGAAAAATGATGTTCCACATGTCCTCTTTCATTTTCCTTTCAATTTTCGGGGGGTTGACCAATGAATTTTTGAGAAATTTTCACCAGAAGCAGACCACCCCTAAAATGCAGAAGATGTCCCTGTCCAGAAAAGTAGCCATTTTGAAAAGCCCTCCCTCAGCAAAATGGCTCAAATAGTGCCACTTTCATACCCGATTGCATCCAAATTGCTCAGAATTGGAAGCCCCGAGTCCGGCGCAGAGGTCCAGTCTCATATTTCTTGAATTCCTCAGTTCCATGGCTCTCAGGACCCTCTAATATAAAATATTTTGAGTGTATAACTTTTATTAATGAGCTCGGCGGACATATTTCTGGCCTAATTACCAGGGTGCACCCTTAAGCATGTTAGTGTGAGTACTCGATGCACTTCAATCGTCTGAGTAACACACAGCTGCTATAAGCAATCACGGTCAAAACATGAAAAACGAAGGCATGTCCGACATGTCCTCCGATGCTAGCGATGCCAGCAGTATGGATGACGGTGAAGATGATTTCCCAGTAGCAGCAAAGCACGATTATCGGCGTGGGTAGGGCAAAGCCGGACCTTCATGGCGGAAACATGGGAAGACAGCACCCGAATTTACAGGTGAGCAGTCTGATGGAGATGTCGTTCATTTCTAGAATTTGCCACCTCAATGTTCGAAGCAAATGGTTAGCTTCTGGTGCAGTTTATGGAGGTCATGGGAATATCCCCCCCCCAAAAAAAGGAAAAAAAAATATTAATCAGAAGGCCTACCTGGCACGGAATAGGCCACTGGTGCAATAAACATTGACGTTGCAAAGCATTATGGGTTTGGATGACAAGAAGGAGCCCAGCCCTATGGGAGAAGTGAACCTGCAAAACGTTAATCTATTTCCGTTTTTGTTTCATACTCCAAATAATGCCATCCTCTTCTGAGAGTGCATGATTGATTTGGGATGAAAATATTCATAAACTTCAAAGTTGGCAGAAGAGGAGAGTTTGGGAAATCCCTTCCAAACACACAAGTTTTTGTCATGGACTATACTTCGACTAAGAATCTGAATATTAATTGCCCCAGGGGTATTGTGTAATCGAAATCATGACTTGTAGCTCATTCATCCCGCGTTGACCAGTCACGTCTAATTTCAGCCTATATGACTGGTGCCCTAAAAATACAATTAAGGGTGATTTCTTCTTCTTACAAACTTTTTAAAAAGTAGTCGTTTTTTGAAAATTGTTTCATATGTAATACCCATCTAATGATCAGCCAGAATAATCCGGGTGATTGTCAAGCAGCAGTAGGTACAACCCTATTGCCATATATGTTCTTAATAGCAACCTCATGAATTTTCCTTGTTTCTCTCACAGGCCACACCGGAGCGACACATTCTGAAGAATGGACTGACTTCACGCCAATGCAGATCTTCCAGTTATTTTTCTCGCAAGTGGTGTGGGAGCTACTGGTCACTGCCAACGTTATGCTGAGTGTAACAGAGAAGTCACCGGACCGGGCCACCCAAGTCATTGGTCTCCAACAACCATTACAGAAATGATGGCCTTTGTAGCACTACTGGTGTGTATGGGTATCAAAAAGCAGCCTCACAACATTCAACTGGGACAACGTATACAGTACCATCTATCCAACAACCATGTATTGCAACAGATTTATGGCAATTTTCAATTTCTTCCATCTGACCAACAACAAAGCAGCTCCAAGAATGGACACTTCTTCGTAATTACAGACCCAGCCAAAACCTTACTCCTGACGAGACCATGATCAAATTCAAGGGAAGACTATCATTCAAACAGTAGATGCCAAGAAAGCTAACCAAATGGGGCATCATATCAAGTGTTTCTCCTTGAATGAATCTGAAACGGGGTACACATGCGCCTGGGCAGGGTACACAAGGTCACAAACAGGAACATCAAGTGACGACTCGGAGACAGTGTAGCTGATCATCCCACTGCAGTACCCGGTCGACCTGGTCGAGTTGTTTTGAAACTTGTTGATGGATTTGAAAATCAGGCATCTTTGCTGATAATTGGTACACCAGCCCTGCTCTTGTTCGTAGTTAGGCTTTGGCTTGGTTTTGGCTTTTGTGGAACTGTGCGATACAAGACTCAAGGAATTCCACATTTTGCAAACCCCGAAAGTTTCCTATGGCTAAAGGAGATAAACCCTGCTTTAATTAAAATTCAGGACAACTGTGTGTTGTATGGCAAACTATGATAACTGTAGTGTAACTAAGAAGTAGGTTCGGTGTAAAAACTCTCCTACAGGTTATCTTGACATCAGCAAATCAAATACACGTACTGTCATTGAGTACAACAAGCATATGGGAGGAACTGATCTTGCATCACAACAGTGTGTGTACTATGCACATGCTCACAGATAAGTGAAGTAGTGGAAATGAGTATTTTTTGCTCTTCTAGACATATGTGTTCTAAATGCAACAATAGTCTTAACACCAATGATAAACTGTCAAATTTTGACTTTCGACTTTATTGGATCCAGGGCCTGCTGTCAATAGAAGAGAGTGGAGTTGCCGGACATGTGCACAAGAGCATCCCTTGTATGTCAGAAGATGTACAACATTATCCGGGCAAAAATAGGCAAAAGTGCTGTTTTATATTCCAGTTAACTAGAAATCCCAATCCCCCCATTTCATGTTGTGGTAGAAACGAGCCAGTAAGGTGCAGAAAATAGAGTATTATTGACAAGTTTGGTTTGAAGAATGTACCAATTTTTGTTGATTTTTTTAATTCCAATCGACTAGAAATCCCAATTCTACCCCCCTTTCAGTGTTGTGGTAGAAACGAGCCAGCATAGTGCGCAGTTTCTCCCAACAATGCCGGGGGGTTGGCATTCTGTCCAGTGATGGTAATTTTGGCTGTTGTTTTCAACGTAGCCCTCTTATATCATTTTGGAGTTGAACACTTTCTTTCAGGCCAGTGCTAACTAATAAGAATATTCGTTTCATGAAATTCAGTTTTGAAAATATTAAAGGCAGACTAAGTGATTAGGTTTGTCTCTACAACTTTGTTGTAACTGCTCCACTATGTCAACGTTGGTTTATTACTCACTGCATAGTGAAGTCAGGTTATGCCCTTACAATCTGAATGTAGAGGGCAGTATGCAAGCGTGCTCCATATCAGGTTGTGGTATTGCACTGATAGTTTATGTCTTTGTGCGTTGGTATTCAAGGGGGGTAGTTCAGAGAGGGGCTGGCGCTGAAAGAGCTAAATGAGAATAGCCAGCTGGCCGGGCTGGACCCCCCCTCAAAAAAAATACGGGCATTGTCCCTCGCGTCAGCCAATTTGCTTTGCCAAAGTTTCCACGGGCATCTATCTTTGAATACAAAATGAGCCAACTAAAGCTTCATTTCGAACTTAAACTCAAGAATTCCCCGTTTTAATATATCCAGTATGACGGTATACGTCTTTTAAACGTGTTTTACTTGTATTCATCCGCCGATCACTACCGGTGCGTAAACACGGCCGAAAATATCCGATCATCAACGATAGGATGTGAATGTTAACGACAAGTATATCGGATGCTTTCAAAAATTGAGGAATTCCTCCTTTTTTGACATTGGATGGATACCGGACCATGAATCGAGAGGGAGTACTCGGATTCATCGGGTGGGGAGGAGACTAATATCGACTTGCGCTGAAATAGAGCCCCATCCAAACTACTTGGCTGCAGCTTAAAATTGCGCTCAATGGGAACTGGCTGCGTCCACAACCATAGATTCTTTCGCACTTTCAGGCTGCAGCCTAGTCTTGGTTAAATTTCACGACGTTAGTGCTTGATAGCGGACACCGTGCATAGTGCGCCCCCAACGACTCATAATTAGACTGTGCGCCAGCTCGCACTAACGTCTTGGGAATCTTGCAGCAGCGTTTTAACTTGTTCTTTATTTTTCCCTCGGCTTTCCAAAGAAACCAATCAGCACTCGCTGAATTGTATGCATACTAAATTTCGATGAACTCAATAACACACCATGGTAAGGTCACATGCATCATGGCTGTCTGCAGTCCCGTCAACACAGACACGACAACACAGACGTATACGCAGATCGCACGGAGTAGAACGGGGGATACTCAGACTAGGTTAGGCCTAGGTTATGACAGAGGATGCTGTTCTTGATGACCATAATCATGTACTGTCAGTATGCCCTCCCCAGGTAACTAAAGCGTCCTTAGAGACCATGTAGACCTTAACCTTCGAGGATGGAGTCCCCAGACTGCAAGTTGGTTGTCGTTTTTGTTGCACGTGTAGGTTTATTTGCCCTTGTGTGAGTAGTTTGGCACCAGGCAGCATGCTCATTGTGAGTTGCCAAAAAACGCCAACGATTTTGTTTTCCCAATTTTTCTGCCGCAGATATCGCAAACATGATGCGATGCAGCACGACTGTAGACCCCAACGATATCTTTTAGAAGAGTGGCAATTTCATGTCTAGTATGGAGTGAAACATATGTCTTACATGTCACTAATCCCTTCCCACAGTCCAGACACTATCGATAGGGTAGGCCTACTTACTCATTTGCATACAACTGCCGCACCCCCATTCCTGCAAGATTCCCAAGACGTTAGTGAGAGTAAGTAAAAACTAGTTGTGCGAGGGCGATCTTCAACAGAAATAAAGCAACTATCGATCACTGACGTTTTGGGCCAAGACTAGCTGCAGCCAAGCAAATGATCGATTCCCAATACGTTGCGCTCCCCAGTGCTTATTCCTCATGAGATCCATTTCTGGCTTTTAATCGACATACGTGACCACAGTTTAGCGCAAGGAAGAAAACCAATGATGGCCGCATCCGAATACTGGCAGGACGGGGGAGTAGCAAGATTTCAATAATAGAGTGTGAGCTTCCGTTGATTTGAGCCTTCTTACGACTTTGCCTTTGAGAAAGATTTTGCTATAGGATCGAAACTTCAGGCCCTCCTTCTTTTGTGATTTCGTGTTCTGATTTACGTTCTGATGATTTAGAGGCATTATGAATCATGGGTGCTTAATTGTACGATACTGTCTTGCAAAGTTGCAAGGGCGTTGTAAGACGAGCTGGTTATAAACAGCTCCTGCCTGAACGCGCTTATCGCGCCCTCAAGAACTTTAGGTCGTCGTCCCTCCGTGGAGCGCAAGAGTAAATCTTTGCACTTTCAACGCCGGCAAACTTATGCACAAATAACCAAAACTGCCTTCTGCTAGGGCACACCGTACACAAGAGATCTTTTGGCAGTGCGATTATCATGAGGTTGGTCTTGACTACTGATCACCATGGGTTTCACGCTAGCCTTGGGTCTTTTTTGGGGGGTGGCAACTTAGGCAAACTTAGAAACTAATTTAATAACCATACTGCCTAATCTATAGATTACTAATCAAGCGCGCGTTGATGATGGCTGCATATGTTTAATCAACCGTTCTGCTGCCGGTTATCGATGGCGCCTGCGAATCAAAACTTCAGCAATAAAGATCCCAGCACTCATCTATACCCAGATGCAATTAAGGTAGAGCCAAAGTTACACATCCAGCAGAACAGTCGTAGATTCATTCATTGTCCTTGCCTCTACAACTTGCAGAAATTAAGCAGAGGAGGTCGAGCGGTTCGGGCCACCTCACAGGTACTTGGGATTTCGTAAAAATTTTTACAGCGTTGAATCATTTTGCTGTACATTCATTGATTTCCTAAATTACCCTTACAATGACTGTATCGCATATTGATTATTTGAATTATTCCAATAACATAACATAGTACTGTTAAAGACGTCTGGAGACTATGTACGGGACGGGAACCAGTCTAGGTCTCCATATCCAAAGCATATATAAGCACAGATAACATCACGGAAGATCCCTACTTGAGTCAAGTCTAGGGGTGACAGGCTGCCCCGCTGGTGACATTTACCATATTTCTGTATCTTTGTAAGATATACAAGCGCCATACATCACAAGCTGAATTAGTGCTCTGTTTTTCCCATCCCTTACTTTTAAAAATAAAAGCTACCGTACCCGTCGCTATGACCATTAGATTGCTCTGCTATCCGAAGTTGCATAGCTGAAAGCTTATTTCTGCACACACAAACAACCGAGATAAATACTGCCCTCTACTCACGATGGAGAGTGAAATCTCAACAGTGTCTTTTCATCGGTTTTACTGCATGTATTGTTGAGTTTTGGTGCAGTTTAAGACATCCTCCGAAGGTAGGGACCGGTAGCGGGTAATAAATCCGGCAGAATAGAGCCTGAAAGTAAAAGGTCACGCAGCCAGCTTCCGGAACCTTCGCGCGGCCCGCCTATGGGGGCTTTACATTGGGCCGTCCTGTCACGTTCGATAATTCTTGGAAGAATAATTCCTAAATGAAATCACCCCATGAAATGTCGGAGTTTTACCTTTGTCTTCCTCAACTAATACCTAGGAAAAGTCACCCGAAAAATGGGTAAAAAACAATTTTCATTAACGATCCTTTCACTCCCGGTGGTATCGTACCTAGGTCTCTTTGTTCATGCACGTTTGTTTTCACTGCCCGTGCTTACGTGAAATCGAGATTTTTCAACCTTGCAAAGATTTACCTACTTGCAGTCGATGGGTTCCATGTTCCGTTGATTTGACATAGCGCAGTTGTTGTATGCAAAGGTTAAATTAAAGATTAGAATCTTTCGTAAAAACAGTTTATTCCTTTCAGTTTATAACCTCATAAATCAAAACAGTTTATGAAATATTTTGATCTGTTTTTATTTCGGCTTTTACCTACAGAGTACCGTAAAATTTCAAACCGTAAATGTTCATCTGCGTACGAGACCGCTGCATTGGACTGTTCTTCATGTATTTCAGATTTTTTTGGAAGTGATTGCTCGGTTTTTGGCAGGATATTTCTCTTTAAGGTCAGGTAATTTTTCAGTTTCTATAAATTGATTTACCAGCATATTTCCAAAGTCCTTTTTTCCGAGTTGGATTTTTTAAGAAGTATCTGAACGAAAAAAATATTACAAATTCTAAAATCTTTGCACGTTATTTTTCCTATCCAAGTGTTCGAGAAGCACGCCATCAGGGGTCAACTTTCAGGTTCTATACTACAAAGTGTATGTATCCTAAAGGAGGAAACGATGCCCGCTCAGTGCACAAAACAAGCAGAAGCTGATAACATATTTTGCTTTTTCTTCTTCCTTACCAAAAACAACTTCACCATAAATTTCTCTCTTATCTACAATTTAACACAATAACCACTGATTTGTAATAAATTGCTGTAAAACGAGTCTACAAGGCTGACTACTCTGATTGGTGAAAATTCCAAGTCTGACAACTTAAATTGGTGGAAATTCCGTATACATTAAGCAAAATCATGTCGTCTGTATGCAATTATAAATAACTACATATATCACTGACGAGGGGTCTGATCCGTCAAGTCGTACTTACTGACTGGTGACACAAGTTGTACAATCTTTGACGTGGATATTGCGGAAAAGGTATCAAATGAGGACGCTTTGTAAGAAGTTATGTGAGTGGCCGAGCGCGACGACCGTGTACTGTGCATTTGACGGGATGGCTGACTGGAGAAGAGCAACTAAGTCCGACTTGATTCAAGTCTATGTCACCCCTGACACTGGCAAGGTAATACACTGATGGTGACTGATTGTTATACTTGTGGCTAGACAGCACCTGTACGCAAAGATCCCCTTTTTTTACAATTACTGCATTAAGTAAATAAAAATACCAAACCCTTTGCATTGGTCTATGGTTTGTTGAAGGCATTCCTTACACATATGCGCTTGTCAAAATGAGCATCTCTAAATATTTTTTTGAATGAACAAATAAATGTTTCGAAAATGTAAATAAATCGTGAAATAAATCAAGGAAATAAAGATCAATATGTTCAGATATAAACAGATAACACTGTCATGTAAACCTAAATTGGCACTTTTAGATCACTTATGAACAGCGGAAAAGCATTTGGAAAATAAACAAGACGAAATCAGCACTATCATCTCGGCAAAATGTACTTTTCAAAGCCATAACACCATAACTTCTGCCATTTTTCTCGAGGTGAAGCGGGTTAGTCTTTCTCTTCAGCTGTCGAGCAGCCCTGAACCGTAGTAATACCACACCAACCGTGGAACCAAACGAGATATCATTGAGTCTTTGCATTTTTTTTCTTTTGGCAAGGATGATTACCAGCCCGGTGTTGTATTACGTGGGTGGGTCTAGGTTATCGTGCCAATGATTAGCCCTGCCTGTTTTTATGCCAAAGGATGGAGCTCTAACTCAGCAAGTGGAGGGCAAAGAAGTGGCAGACAGCCATCCGTGTCTTCCACAGCAAAATAAAATGCAGATGTGCGGCTGTAGTTAACCTGAGACTACTAGGCCTACAGGTGAAACTTAAATAAATGAAATGAATCGCTAATGTAAAACATGAAAATATAGGGTTTCCCGGCCAATTTCGGAAAATGTGTAAATGAATTAGTAATATCAGCATTGTTTTTGAGCGAAATACATGTAGAACAAACATTCAAATCTTCGGTTTCTATTTAACAAATAAAAATTCTGTTTCAATGAGGGTGCACTCAGTCGCATAAAGTCAGGGTTCAATTTCCCGACAATGCACTAGTCCCTGGGAAGAGTGAGCGGCCTCTTTTGGCGAGTCCATTTTAGCTAATTAACGTGTAATTTTTTTTGGCCAAATGCAACGGCTCTTTATCATATCCTACCCCTGTACATGCTGAAAAATCTGGTTTAGTCACTTTACAGCCAGGGCCTCCCCTAGCCAGAAAAAAATATAAAAAATCCAGCCGGCCTCCAGCCAGCCTCTAGCCAACTCTCTGAAGACTGCGTGCTAAGTGGCCATTTGTGTACAATCTAATGGATTGTTTACAAAACGGTGCCAGGGGCAGACAGTGGAATGTTTTTTATCAGTGACAGCTGTCTGGAACTTGTCAGAAGCCTCTTTCGGCTGTCTCTGAAGTGTTATTTTGGCTGGGGGCGTTGTGGTGGTAGTGTGGCTTGGCTGGCGCGTGGCGAGCCCCCCCCTCTCAAATCGGGATAGTTTGGGATTACGGCCCCCACGGTACTGTGATGTACTTTTGGAGGTTTTTCAGAGCTGGAGAGGCTAGGGGACAGCCACTGAAGCATTTATTTACCTTTAGGACGGACTCAGGGCTCTGCAACCCTGAGAAATGATATGGACTCACCTGGCGAGGCCGGTCCAGAGACCGAGTAATCAAAAAATCATAACCGCGTCCCGGGGGAGGGGGTTAATTAATTAATTAATATTTTGAAATTTATTTTTGCGCGAAATCGAATGCGGACGCCACTTGACACCCTGTACACAAACCCTATGAGACTGGTCTGAAAAAAATTCTGTGTGTTTTCAAAGTAAACAACTTAGTTTTTTTTCCTTCTAAACTGAACTTTTCTGGACATGTTTTTGGTTTCTGACGGCTAATAGGTCACTGTAGAGATTAATTTACTGGTGTCCGTATGTGAACACTTCCCGTTATATTCTTAGAAGTGTTTAGTTGATTGGTTAATTAAATGTTTGAATACTCATTACTGAAATAATGTTATTGTATAATGTTATTGTACGAATCCCAATTAAACACTAAGACTGAGGAAACCTTCCTTCTTGCGCTACGTTTTTGCCACAATCACATCATACAGGGAAGTTAAAGCCCACACATACCTTCTTGCAATGGTTGAAGGGGCAGGTACAGAAAAATCATAAAGACCTTAAGTTGTGTACGATTTATAATCCTTCGTGAGTAACATTACATTTGTTGTCAAACTGGTGCCATGTTGCGTAACTTTGCATCTTCTACTAAAATTGAACGCTTAGTTTTGCGAATTTCAAATTACACTTACAGCAAATGAAAATGAATACTCAATTCCAAAGAGTCACAGTACAACACGTGTTTTTGGCGAATAAGAATGCACATTTGTTGTAATTGGCAACGAATACATCAAACCGAAATGTATCCCAATCACAGTGCACATTAATTTATTTGAAGGATGCAAACGAAGTTGAATGCTTGTTATTGCCAAAATGAAACCAGGTTTTTAAGTTCAAAATTTACCCCAAATTGAATTTTTATTTTAATTAAATTGCGCATTTTCCAAAATTGGCAGGGAAAACATATATAGGCGTTAGGCCAACCTATAGTTTAAAAACTGTTTATTTATGAGTGACAAGCGATGCTGTTGAATGGTCAACAATGATGGATTTACAATCAACTCCAAACTCCTCTTATCAGGTTAGCTTTTATGACCACTTGAAAAGCCAAAAGTTGACTCCACACTATAAAACCCATGCGTTTAACTCCTAACCGCAAATTAAACGCAAATCTGTAACACTTTTAAACATTTTGACACGTTTATAAATAAACATAAACGCAACCCCAAATTGAATTTTTATTTTAATTAAATTGCGCATTTTCCAAAATTGGCAGGGAAAACCTATATAGGCGTTAGGCCAACCTATAGTTTAAAAACTGTTTAATTATGAGTGACAAGCGATGCTGTTGAATGGTCAACAATGATGGATTTACAATCAACTCCAAACTCCTCTTATCAGGTTAGCTTTTATGACCACTTGAAAAGCCAAAAGTTGACTCCACACTATAAAACCCATGCGTTTAACTCCTAACCGCAAATTAAACGCAAATCTGTAACACTTTTAAACATTTTGACACGTTTATAAATAAACATAAACGCAACCCCAAATTGAATTTTTATTTTAATTAAATTGCGCATTTTCCAAAATTGGCAGGGAAAACCTATATAGGCGTTAGGCCAACCTATAGTTTAAAAACTGTTTAATTATGAGTGACAAGCGATGCTGTTGAATGGTCAACAATGATGGATTTACAATCAACTCCAAACTCCTCTTATCAGGTTAGCTTTTATGACCACTTGAAAAGCCAAAAGTTGACTCCACACTATAAAACCCATGCGTTTAACTCCTAACCGCAAATTAAACGCAAATCTGCAACACTTTTAAACATTTTGACACGTTTATAAATAAACATAAACGCAACGTATGTTTATGATTAAATATATGGATGTGTTTAATTTAACATGGGAACAAAGTTGGTTGAACTGTAAACTTATCACCCATCCGAGATCCTGAAATATCTATGCACGTTATAATTATGCATGAACTTACCTGTGTTAGGAACAAATAAATGCAACTCTGATGAGTTCGATTTCTCTACATTGCAACTAACAACAGCCAGCAGACGTGCGGGGGACGCGGGAAAAGATCGAAGTGCGCATGCACGTGCGTGTACATGTATATACATACACCGCATACGCCTAGTCGTGTCTTGAACACTGGGCGGTACAACTGAACGTCTTATGAACACGCCCATATAGCATGCTTATACGTTGGACCAACGTTGGCCGACAATGCTGTGACAACCGTCGAGCCGTCAGTGTGACATTGTCAGGCAACGTTGGCCCAACGTAAGTTTTTCCATCAGGCCTTCGTAATGCCGACACATTGGCTGGACGTCGACCCGACAGATAATTTCGACGTTGGGCAGACGATTTGTTACGAACGTTGGCCCGACGTAAGCTTGTCCATCGGGCGGTGTTTATTTTGGTGTGATAATCAAGTGATAATCCACTCTGCGTCCATATATTATACGTAGTGTCAGCTTAAATTAACCTCTTACAACATGATATTTGAAAAGTTATGGTGTGCAGTTAACATTTAATCCCGGAATAGAGATATCTCTATCAGGAATAGAGAATAGAGATATCTTTATACACGGATTAAATGTTAACTTTGCACGCCAAAGAAAATAACGGAATTCATGGTTTAAGCCGCTGTAAACATGCGTTTACTGTCCCGATGATAAGTCAGTTCGCACTCTCAAGTGCAAACAACTTTGTGGAAGGTCACAGCCGGTCACTGAGGTAAATCTCTGATATCTTAATTCGGGGAGCGGCGACCGTGACGGCCGTGTGGTCGAAAGTACAACGTATATTACATTACAGGAATTGGGGCTGCGGAGCGCGCGCTTGTTTTAGCTCCATCGCAACTGTTTCATTTTCGATCCAGCTTGGCTTGAGTTAGTCGATGGCCCTCCTCCCTCCTCGGTGCGGTCACCTTTTCACTTGGCTTAGGATTGAGGAGGGGATGTTGGGGATGGAGAGCAATTGTTGGGTTGCTTTATTCAGTAACTTGGATGGCCCAGGCCCTGGCAGGAGAGGTGGAATTGCTCACCTTGAGGGGGGTGGGGTTTGCACAAATGGACGAGCGATCTATCGCCAGGGGTGCCAACATTTGTGGTTTGAATCAGAGCCATCACTCCATCCGGTTGCGGATAAATACACGTACAGCAGTTGTCATTATTGATTCAACCTTGTCGCTAGCATTACAGAAAGATGATACCAAATTAAGAAAAAATGCATTACATAGCGTGACGGTCACTAAACTCAGGCTGGTTTTTGTGTCTAATTGTTAACTGCAACTGTACGCATGTAAAGTACACATAGCTTCAAGTTGACCTTTGGGTTGTAGCTCTATGGTTGGAGCATGCTTGTCAGACTGACTCAAGCAAATAAATGCTTGCTGGTTGTATACAACTCCTTTCTCTCTGCTGCTGTGACTCTTTTTTTAACATCACGTCTGAACGCAAATGTTTAATGTGTTTAATTTATAAGTGCGTCAAACGTTCTTGGGTTTTATAGTGCAGAAAACCTGGAAACAAACACGCTAAAAAGTAAACCAACCGATCTGTCATGCCCAGTGTGGCGGTCTCAGCTGCCTCCCAGTCTCAACGGTCCCCCTTACCAAATATGGTAAAAATACGTCATGCCATCTCTGCGCACAATGGGAAAGTCGTCCGTTTAAGTGGCGTGCTGAGCAGTGCAGTCCGTGTATGCTTCACGTTGTACGTGACGTGTACTGTACATAGGCCTACACCAAAGATAATAGCACTGCTTATAGTACCTTGCGAGTTAGTCATGCGGACATCTCAGCACGGAGGACCAATGTGACCGTGCTTGTGTCGTGCTGAAATGTCCGGCTAGGTCAGGGGGGGAACCGCTGAGACCGGGAGACAGCTGAGACCGCCACACCGGATCAGTCTTGTCCAGGTCCGCGTGAGAGACTAAATCCGAAAAAATTCTTCCCGGTCATGTGCCACCGATACGTTAAAGGGGTCAGCCATTCTCAGCCCACAACACCTGACCAGGTCAAACATGTCCTCTTATCGCCCCACCCACACTTCCCTTTGTGTGTGGTTTTGGTCAGTGTCAGTCAATTATTTTTATGCAGTTGCGCGTCTCTAATCCTTAGACTTACTTGCATTTTCATCGCTGACAATGAATGGCAAAGCACCGACAATACCATCATTATGATAAACTAGGGAGACCATATATTCCTAATGAAAACGTGAACCCATTCAGAAGAGCACCTGAGTATCCAAGAGATCATCAACTACATCGACAAACAAACTCATGTGGCTGCTACCAGTTCCGGATAAATCGGAACTGATAAATAACCGCAAAGCAAACCCAAGTCAGGAAACCTAGCCTCTTTTTGATGTATAATGTATTTAACATCGACAGGCTATTTTCTTCTGAATCCCATTCTGAAAAATTAGGGGAAGTCTTCTGGACATCCCATTCTCAGTCAGACTTCCTAAGCAGAACATTTTAATAGCGGATAAAACACCGTTCGCCTACATGAGGTCCATCCCACCGATATTCAACAATGAAAAAAGAATTATTTTTTTACTTCTTTCCCCCTTTCCTCTCCAAATCCTTGGTTGCTAACATAACCCAATACCTCAGAGAGGTCATAAGGTCACATGAAAAGGTTTCAAATCCCCCCCCCCCAAAAAAAAACCCTCCACAGAAATTTTGGTTAGGGATCTGCCATTGTTTACTGACTATTCTTTCCCGAAAATGTCAGCCAGGGATATTTGGACTATGTATAGCATGATGACATATAGGATTTAATTGATGCTCAGTAGGCTCAAATTGAAATGTTACTGGAAAATCTTTTATTTCAAGAGTACGAAGCCCCGTTACCCCGTGTGATAAACATTGAACGAGAAGCCTTACACGCCACAACTACAAAGACTTTGTAAAATAATCGTCGTAGTCTCGGAGATATTCAAGAAAATGTTTTATCCGCAGTCCTGATTGCATTCGGCAAATTTGTTGTCCCTCGAAGGCTCCTTGTTTGATGAGCATTCCTTCTGGGAGACTCCGTTGAGAAGACCGCCTCGTCTTTCGATGAATTTCCGGAACCTTTTGATCTAAAACAGGTCAAGTTTGGTACAGTTACTTATTTTGTTTGGATTGGGTGGCGCGGGGATAAGGATTTCATTCAGTAGTGTCTCCTATTGCTCGGAGTCCAGGCTTTTTCCCCCTAGTAACCGTATACAGGATATCACCTGAATCAATAGGCAATATGAGAGATTGTTCTTTTATATTTAATTTTCGTTGCATTTGGTTTGTTTTCATGTGGTGATGCTGAACCCTCCAACCGATGGGATAGAGGTAGATTCATTTCAATAGTTCCCTCGCTTCTATGCATGTAGTTTAACCTTTAGAGTCGCTTTTGTTTTCGATATGATTTTCATCCTGAAGCTAATTTTTTTCCCGATTAGCAGGTTTAGACTCTTCCTGCAGTCTATTTTAACAGAGGAAGAATTTTCTGGAAACTTTCAGTCTTTCTTTCCGTCCTTGTTTTGTCATGAATGAGCCCCTGTATGAAGTCTAAAACTTTAACAGGAAATAGCCGCCCACTTTTCTCGGTGTGTCCAAACCAAAAAAATTGTGAAGTGTTGCTGTCTCAAATGTCCGACGAAATCTATCCCGTCTCTTTGTCTTTCTTATGCATTTTGACAAGCTTTACCAAACAATCGACTTCTACTTATTAATAGCAATCGTGGTTTCAGTCTTGAATCGCAAAATAAGGTAATACTTGTTTTGTATCTTTTCGTGATGTACAGAGCAAACAATTGCAATGAATGAAATGTCGGTTGCAAAAAAATACTTTTCACTGTGGTACGGAAACAGTGGAATCGAAACATTTGTCAATTTTGATCACACAAGAAATGCCCACTAACAGCAGACCTTAATCACAGGAAGCTATCTTGTTCCCTTAATCTATCATATGAGATTGTGCCAGACAATCCTTACTTTCACTTTTTGGTGGCATTTAGATATATTCTATCACAAATTTGAAATTATTCTAAACAAAAATGAGATGGATTATACTGAACTTTTATTTCGTCGCTGTTATTTTGACTCTCAGGTTCCTCGAATGAAACGTTTTACCTCACTTTCAATTCAAGATGGCCGATACACAAAGACCATCTTTTTAGCCTTTCTTGGAAAACAAAGAAAACCTAAAACAAAAGGAGATTGTTTGACAGCCACATCTTCAGTGCAAGTACACCACCAATTACACACTTAATTGGGACTCATAAGGGTAAAGTCCACTATTTCAAGCTCCATTGAAAGCCGTGTAAAATCAGCACTGTTCAGGGCCCAATAAAATGCGTATCAACGAACCGGAGATTTCTGAAACACAAATGAAATTTTTGTCTTGTCCCTAATCTTTCCTTTTCTTTTCAATTTTTTGTGGATTAACCAATTACAAGCAAAATCACCCCCGAAAAGTGATTTTTCCGAAGTCTGATTGTAGCCATTTTTCAAGTGGCAACCCTCAACTTTCTTGGGCACTTAGGATTATTTTTGAAGCGTAGTTTTTAGCCATTCTGCTCTCATATGAAAGCTCAAAGACCCAGGGAGTTGATCCTGGCAAGGATTTACACAATCTCACCATTTTGGGGGCCATGCAATCTCCTTTTTCAAAAGATAATGTGGGGGGGGCACTTTTAATGTTAATAACCTGGCCAGAAATTCTCACTTGTATTAGTGGACTGAACCCCTAAGACTGCCAATTCCTCTAGGTACTCGCTAAGCTTTGACCTTTCAACCATGGAAGGTGAATTTATCTGACCCAAGTTTTCTCTTTTTATACCTCCCACAATTCCCTTGTGGCCCATATTCTGTCACGTCGGTGCCGTTAGTTCATTCGGGGAGTGTCTGCACCAGGGGCGTAACTAGGGGGAAGGGCTGGGGCGGTGGGAGGGATGCCCCAACGGATGCCCGTTTCCCCCGAGATGCCTTCCCAATTGAAATCTGTGAATAGTCTCCCTTGAGTTTTATATAGCTATGCAACTGCAACTTATTTTATTATGGTACCCCCTTGAAAAAAATGTGTGCACCCCTGGCACCCCTGGGTGCCCCGGGGACATTTATCCCCAGTTACGCCACTGGTCTGCACCTCCTAGCAACAGATACAAAGGAGGAAACACGGTGTTTTTCGAAATATTTGATTTCTGTTTTTATCGTGATGCTTTTAAGTTCAAATTGGACAGGCATTTCTCCAAAACTCGGGTCAACTTTTCAAACTGACGTCTCCGCCAGTAGAATCCCTCCCCCCTGCTTGACTCACATGTTTCATTTTGATAACATTCCATTCATGTATAAGGTCAAGTATAATGTGTTCACACATGACAGTTTTGAAACAAACCAAGGGAACATTGTCTTTGATTCCGAAAAGAAATAATACTGAAGATCGCAACCGTTTACAAAGGTAGCCCAAGGTGTTTGGAACTGTTTCCCCTTTCAGTGGACTTGCAATGAGCTTTTATCCGAGACTGGAGTGTTTGCCTTGACCGGATAAATAGTCAAATGGAAGTCCTTTGGTTTCCCTCGTTTAAACAACCTGCGTTCATCAGTGGAAGTTTTTGGGGAGGCAAACTTATAACTTTCATTATAGAGTATGGATGACATTATTTGTGCATTGACGCGAAGTGCGATGTACTTAGAAAATCCTGATTCCAATTAGTCGTTGGTGGACTCATCCTTATAATATTCCTTCCACAAACGTGACTTCTATGTTTTTCGTTCATCTGAACCATCATCTTCAATCGGGGACACTTGGTGGCTCCCATATCTGCCTTTGTAGTTGTTCAACCTTGTCTATTTCTTCAGTCTCGTAAATGGGAAGGTTGATAATGGAACGTTTAGGAGCGCCCTAACTGCCTTTCAAATCGCCAATTCACATTCAAATTAATAGATTAAAAGTATATCAATTTTTTTTCTAAAATAATGATTTAGAAATCAATCTGCTGTTAAGGCTTGTCTCTGGCAAATTTCTTTGAAATGCCGCATGTTTTGTACCTCCATATTTTCATCACAATTATTTATTGTCCGTTTCCCAAGAAACGGTCATAGCATGAATTTTGACGGTTGATTTCAATGAGGTGGACTGCTATAGGAGGAAAAGTATCTTAGAAACGAAACAAGTGTTTAATGGAATTCCGCTTCATCAGACAGGCTAAGGCCCGTTCATTGATCAATTTATCTCCAGAATGATTGCGACATAAGCATCGTCTTTCCCCTCAGAACTGGTAAAAATCTGTTTCATGTTCTCGTGTCCACTTTATCCTAGTCAAGTACTTAAGAGCCTAAACCAGCTAGGATCTCAAAGAAATAAAAAAATCAAAAAACCTACCCCCTTCAATAATTGAGGCAATTAATTAATTATCCATTCGCAGAAGTGGCACGTGACATACGTCGAAATCACTGGAAGCTTTCTTTGCAATTTGGCATTCTCTAATGGGCGTGTCAACTCGATGGCTCCCACGAACAGCGGCAATACAATTAAGGTTGAACGTTGCAAGTCCGATTCCATTTTCAGTTTCATTCAGTTTACCAATTTACACGTAAATTCGTTGGGCAAGACATCTACAAAGTGAACATCAGAGCACACTGTGGGGATCCATTTCATGCATTGTTGCAATCCTGGTGGAAAACCAAAATGTCAGATTTGATTTTATGGAACAAATGAGACTACATATCTTTTTTACATTTCCCAACAATGAGCTGCTAATCAAAAGCAGGTTACTTTCCAGCAGCTTCCTCTGTATTCATCTACACTTGTGACTGGAGACAAGTAGAAATAGAAAGCATATCCATGCACAGAAACATCGAGGGATTCCATCCTCCCGATTTACTAGGACATATCCCCCAATCACGGAAACATGGGATAACAGTGGACACCTATGAAATGCTTGGACCAAAAAGTTATTCAGTAAATCTTGTAGAAGTAAAACGGCATAACGATACAGCCAATGTGAGCCTTCTCTCCCTCCAGACGCCTGGGCGAATCAACAGACGGTTAGGGGGTTCCCCCGCACACCAAAACAGAAAAATACAAGGAAATGTGGCAAGCTTTGCCTGATTAACTTCTGCTGAACCACACCTGGAACCATCCCAACTCCCTTTCTGCCTCCTCATGCTACCTTATCACTCAACAAACCTCCGTTTTTGGTGTGTTGGCAAATTTCAAAACTATAAAATTGGCGGACACAGAAAATATAGAAACACCGTTCTTTTTATTGACAGGCACATCGTAAATTACAGTTCACATCATTTTCCATTCCACAAGGTAACACTATCAGGAATCAGGTTTAATTACGTTTGGGGCAATCAGTCACTGTGCTGAAAATGTGTTACTTTAAATTATGGCTTAAAGCACAGCAAATAACAAATTAATGTAAAAAGTGCGTGTGGTCACACCCAATCGGAAACGTTCGTTAAATTTATTTCTCGATGACATTTTTCTTTTCACATTTTTTCGCTCAAGCTTTCTCCCCAAAAGAATTTAATTTAACAGTAGCTTTATTATAGTGACACAATCGACATATCAACCATATTCTGTGAATTTTGATTTCATTACAGTCGCCAAAATGTTACCCATTTTCTTTACTTCATCAGTTGTCCAACGGAAAGATTTACACACAGTGCAGCTTTAATGATCGGGCCACAAATTAACGGTTGCCAAGTGATGGGGTTTCTGGTGCAAAAATGCCTTGTACAAAAGGCACAGGATTTTCCTTCTTCAGAAAACAAATATCAACCATCAACGGAAATAAATATATGTACATTTACTCTCGACCTAGTCGAGTGAATTCAGTTGGGTTGAATGCGGCAGAAGGTTGTGGCGTTCAGAGTAAGTGGAAAAACCATTTCAGATGTTTGAAATTCTCTCGAAAAACCACGCTCTAAGAGACAACAACACAGCAGTGTGATGCGTGTTTGTTTCCCAAGCACTCATGACATCACTAAGGCCTCTGTTGCCTTAGGGAGTGGCATTATTAATGCTAAATGAAATTCTCTGTATTCTGAAAAAATAGCATAGATGATGGGTGATGTGTAACTGTAAGTGCATTATGAGGCTCAGTATGTGGCCCACTGTTCTAAGGCTTTGAGCATAGCTACGTTAGTGGTTGAATGACAAATTCTTGTCCATTAAAATATATGTTTTTACTACTCTCGCAAAGCCTATCTCGCTGTTTTATTGTCCACAGTGTACTCAGCAGACTGCACTTTTTTTCAACACAACGCCCACTCATGCGGAAGCGTCAAGCTCGATTGGGGGGGTGGGTCTGGGTTTAATGGCAATCATACTTTGGTCTCCATAAATTGGAGATCAAAGCCTGCACAAGTACTGCGAAAAGCTGCACCTCCACTTATTAGCTACCGCACTTGTGTGTAAACGGGCTTAGGCGGCGTGAAAGAGCCTTTCTCAGTGCAAGCGCGTTTTCAGGCATAACTACAAAATGGCCATAACACACACTGAAAATGCGCCCATGGCAAAGGCGGCTCGCTGTAAAATGTCCGGCATCATGCGGGAAAAACCAAAAGCTGATTTCAAGATTCCATAATTGCATCCTCATACACAGCTGTCTTGTGGCTTTAACCAGAGCAGCAACGACCGCATGTTTATACGTGTACATTATCAATTTGGTTTTGTGATAACTAACGTATTTACACTAAAACAGGAGGTACACAAACATTGTAATTGAAAGCTTAGCATTAACAATCACAGGCCATGCCATTGCCGAAAACTGATTATTTCTTTTTATGACATACACATTTAAAGACAACGTGAAACCTACAGTTTGTATATCGCATCTCTTCAACAATTTATGACTTCGTGTGATCAATTTCGGGGTTTATCTACCCTCTAGGCGTTTGCGGCGTTTGCAGTTAATTCTACGGTTCTCAGTTCCTGATTTTTAATGCCGCCAACCTTGTCTGAAATTTCCAATCAAGAAAAAAAAAGAGATATATGATAATCTTAAGAGTTTCTGGGAAAAGCAAATAATTTTTCACCCCCTTTTACCTTGACCGACCGACCCTTCCTCAAGGTCAAAAAATCAGAACCGTAGAATCACCATGCACACTCTTACCGAAACGAATAACTATCTCTATGTAGAATTTATCAAAATAACAACTTACCCAAGACAGAGTTATCCTCCGCAAAAGAATCTAAACCACGATTTTCAAATTTTAAAATGATCGGCACAATGAATTTGGAGAAACTGTTTTAAGGAAACAGGCCGCATTTCACCAATTTTTTACTTGTGAAACAAAAGAGACAACATGTCTCTTCGGATTCATTACAACTGATCGATTATCGGTTTCAACCTTTCACCCAGGTTGATAATTGTATACGTCAAATGTAAAGAAGTTGATCTCGGTCAAATTAGACTTGAGATAGTGTTGCAAGTGCAAACTTTTAGGAGACAAAATCAGGTGAACAAACTTGGTCCAATCTATGTGTCTGTTAACAACTTTCCCGTTGATTTACTCTTTGTCCACTGTTTGATAAGAAAACCATAAGTGTAAAAGGAAACAACAATTTGTTGGAACAGGCCCACGTGCGATAACATTATAGTTCCCAATTTAAAACTGTATCAAGTTCTGATCGGTTCAGTTCAGTTGGCCCGCTACCAACAAAGAGTGCATTTCTACTGAATAGCTTCTTTTGCAGAGGAGTTAACCCACCCGTTATATTAAATACAGCATCTATAAACGCAGAGTGTTTAACATTGACACATATCTGCTCCACCTCTGAATGTCCTGTCTCCGGTGTGTGTTCTGGCTGACTCGGAAGGTTTTTTTTTTTATCTAGCCAGGGGCCTTTGGAGGTATTGGGCGCACCGGTTCCACATCTTCCGGTCGTAGCTGTAGGATGCATCGCCAACCATGTGCCTTCTTTGGCAACCCTTCACGCAGGGGTCTGGTGTGAGGTCGCGGATGAATTTGAAACAGCTAAAGCAGTCCATGGGACATAGGCTGGAGGCTCTCTTGTCGAGGTGGTGGGAGGCGGGTGACAGGATGTCAACCACCCGCTTGGCCATATCACGGGCGTCGAATTCGTCGTCTGCGTCGGCGTAAGGCAGCGCAATGACAGCCTCAAAGAGGAGGGCCAAGGCGCAAAAGCACATTACAGCTTTCTGCAGACAAGAATCAAAATGTGAAATAGTCTATTAAAGTAAGACATGATACCATACGAAGCAACGATATATCATATGAAGGATCGGTAACTTTCTCCTGGTGCGAATGTAAAATCTATCCAAAATAACAACACCTATTGTTATCTAACAAAAGACGTACGATATTCAACCAAGTAAAAAATGTCTTCCTTGCGTTGTTGTTGGATACTGAGTATCTGCTCCAAGCGGAACAAAAGACGGCGTGGTTTTTTTTGTTTTGTTTTTGGGTTTTTTTTGGTAATCACCATTGATCTCCATATAATGGAGATCAATGGTACTCACCACATAACTATCCAGTTCGTAAGTGTGAGGCAATCCGGTTTGTAAGTGTGACGTCACTTCAGTTTAAACCACGCCCACTGCACACGTGCACTGCACATAGAGTTACAACGGTTACGATGATGACGCGCACCAATGACAATTGCTGCAGTCTTGGTCACGTGGACATTGGGGCCGTTTTCCAATACTAAACTTCGTCTCCGTCATTGATCGCCGTTTACATGGAACCATGGAACCGGAAGTTAATGCGCAATTTCAGCGATTGTCCAATGAGAGCCTGCAAATCGTGGCGCGTCCGCCTTTGTGACGAAGTCACTTACGAACCAGATAGGCGCGCCATGAGGCGCGCACGTATATGCGCGTTTGACGCGGAGCACGCTGAGTACGCGTAACTAATTTTTTGTGGCATGTCTTTGCGTACACGCTGAACGCGTGCAAGAACCCGCTTGTAACCACATGTCTTTCTTTCGCCGATTGGGGGTTCACTTCAGCTCGGGGCGGATTGGTTTTTAATAAAAAAAGTTATTTGTTGATTTTTCATTATTGCATAAAACTCGTTCTGTTACCCTCTCTGACACCGGACTTTAATGGTAAATTTCTGAATAGAATATTTTTGTCCTCTACATTCTCAGTAAATTCGTCGTTAGAACGAACTAAACCGCACCCTCTTCCTATTTTTCTTAGCTTTATTCATTCTTTCTATGCGGAGCATTCTCGCAAATGTACATCATCAACCTCTTTTGTCGGTTTATACACACGTGGGGTTTGTTTTCATTAAGTTCCTGCAATGTTTGTTTGGAAAAGTGCAGAATCCGCACACATTGCAAACATTAAGAGCTGTGGTCATTGCACTATGAGCTGAGATCTCGAGATTTCTCGACTGACAAGATTTGCTCCTCCATCAGTATTATTCTGCGAAAGCCTGCATTATATGCTAATGCTTTGATCGCAGAGCTGAATCTCCATGCTTCAAGTCGCTGTTTTGAGGTTGAAATACTGTCGACGTTTTAACGATCCACACATTTCTTCTTTCCAACTCAGACCCCCCCCGTCTGGTTCTGGTAGTGGGTTTTTTTCAAATTGTGGTTCTAATAAACGATTTCAAACGTGGAAAAAGAAAGAAAGAATTGTTTTATGATAATGATGAATTACACATGCATAGCACCTGATTCGACCGTTTCTAAGCCCTTTCTATCAGACTGAATAAAATGTGCCTTTAACTGAATCTTGAATGAATTTATCGAGGGTGCGTCTTGGATCCTGTGGGGGAGGGGGGCTGGTTAAGAGTCTATACTGTTATCGTGATGGCCCAGTAGGACGTTGTTTAATATAGCACAGAAACAGAAGCAGACTGGGACCTATACATAAATCGTTAACATATAACGTCCTAAATTAACGACAGGCTTCTCGTACCGATGACATTTTCAGAGTGTGCAAAATGACAGGATCAAACTCTTAAATGTAACGAGTCAACATAATTTAATTTTGGATTTTTTGCCCTGCCCGACTCGGCATCTTGCCTCACAAAGCACCTTGTGAAGATCTTGTCATTTTTTGGACTGCCTGCAAACTGTTACCGTGAAACGTTTTTGTTTTCTGATAATCATGACCTCCCCCGAAAACCAACCTTGATTCCTCATCCAGGGAACTATTCCCCCGTCGATTTAATTCTCTTCAGAACAAGATTGCCCTTCCGCGCGTCTATTACTCAAACAGTAAGACTGATTGACCTCACGCTGCTTGTCTCAGCATTGACCAATTTGGAATCATACGCAGGGATGCGTCAGACGACGAAGAGACACTATACATGTAGCCTATAGCCCACCCATTAAAATCTTCACTTGCAGAATAAATGGTTAGGTTAGTAATTTAGCACTTTTCTAAACACTTTCTTGCGATCACTTTGAGAACATCTTATAGTACTGATGGGTGGTGCTTTCTATTTATAACTGACGTTTAAGAGTTTGACATGTCATGTTTAGCCCCAAACATGTTCAGGGCGACGAAAAGATTGTGTTTTTAATCGCTGAACACAATTTTTAGAATGTAGGCCTACTTGAGAAATTTCGACCCTCGTGGTGTATTTGAATTATTTTGAAGTCCATTCTGTTTCATCCAAACGTTAGGGGGCTGGGGGAAAAACGAAGCCTAGATCTTCAATGGTATAAATGAATCGAAAAGACTGTATTGACAAGTATACACTGTAAATAAAAAAGGTTGGTCAATTTTGGGCTGCTATTTTGCCCAATGTTGGTTAAAAAATCAACTTAGAAACCTTTGGGCAAATTCTTGCCAATATTTGGTCAATGTTTGACCAACAGTAACGGAAAATTGAACAACAATGAGGTCTAGTCCTTTATAAGAACATCTGTCAACTCGTAGGCCTACAAGCCTATTAAGTGCAACAGGTGCATTTTCAGGTTGTTAAAACACAAGAGATTTCAGGTATGTTGGTCTTTGGCATCACACAACCCACAAAATCAATGCTTGCAGTATTTGGGTCGGTCTTGGTCTCAATTACCAGAGAGGTACCGTGGTGCAAAATCAAAACTTTTGCTTGTTTTAGACGTCTGTTGTAATGACCATGCAGTAGTAATTTTTTCTTTTCCAAAACCTATTATTAGTATTCAACCTGGACACACATGCTGATTACAGAGTGAAGAAAATAATTACTCTCTCCGTTTTCGGGGAACTTTAGAAATGATCTGGAATACAATCTCAAATGAATACATGATGGCTTGCTTCATTACAAAGCTCATCATTTAGGTCGAAGCGAGATGAAAGACTGTAGGCGAAACTCAATACTAGCATTAATACGACAGTGCTCAGATGAGTAGGGGATGGATTTCACGTGTAACTCTGAATTACGCGATCCCATGTTCCACGTATTTGTTTTGGTAGGTAGTTTACAAAACTTTGACCTTAGTGATTACTACCTCTCGAAGCATCTTTCATTTCAGTTTGGTACTTTTGCTTTAATTTGATGTGGAGGAAGCCAAAGCTAGGAAACCTTAACACCCACGTTTCGCCAAGACATGCATCTCTTGTCTCAACCTGTCTTCGTGAATGAAGTCAATCATTTTGGAATCTCGTCCAGATGTTAAGAGGGGGAAATGCTGATTTGATAAAATCATTTCCCGAATTTCTAGAGTATGGAGGATGAAGCGAACTCAACTGATGAATGAAAAAGAATTCCAACATGACTAGAGCTTCGACCTATGAGGTATTATATGAAATTCAGAAATCATACGATTCTTAACGGTCTTTTTGGACCTTTGAAAGACTTCAGGAAGAAGAGATACACTGTCGGCTTTAAAACTGACTGAAAAGGTTCCCCTAAGAGTGGCACCGGTCATTGGTTGTGTACGCTATCGCGAAATAACAAGACAGCACTGGAAAGAAAGAAACTCACCATTTTTTAAATCTTCTGTCACGTTCTTCTGGGGATAACTGAGAAGTTTCTTCACGAGATGGTCCGCTTGGGGTTAAGTTGCCTCTGTCTGTAGGTGCTGCGAATAGCCTGAAATTTCCTGCAGCAGAACGAAACGAGGATAGAATTAAAGCCATAGTCCGACCGTTAGCCAAGCGTTCCCACAAGCCAAACCTTGCAACCTGCCAAGACAGCTGCCCGTCGACTTCGACTTACAACCGCGCGACATAACAACGAGTGCGAACACGAAACCATTGTGGACGGGTAGCTTCTAATTATTACTAGTTTTAACTTCACCTCTTCAGTAAAAAAATAAAATAGCAATTAGGCCTACAGTTTGTACAACCTGAAGGATGTGACATGTCAAGAAGAGTATGGTGTAAGTTAGCACGGGAGTGCTAACTTACACCATAGGGTCCTACTCGATATGCACGGGAGTGCATTTCAAGAGCCTTCCACGGGTTTTTAACCCTAACCCTCCTCAATCCTTCACCTGTTGGAGGACTGAGGAGTGTTATGGTTAATACAGCCACGATACGTTGCCGTTTTTTTCCAACAATAGCTTCAATCTCCGACGTACTTGTGAATCAATCTTAGTAATGGCTGTACCTGCAGTTCTTCAAGCAGAAATTGTGAATTACCACCCTGAAGTCCTTGAAAGGGTGTGTTTTAGCGTCAATTGATGAGTGCGATTCACAGGCCCCCCAAGTAGTTGTCGTTTGATAGAATTTTATAGACCGAGTGCTGCAGACATCAAAATACGGGGAAGCGATAAAAGTGTCCTTGGTATTTTTAACAACGATGGTTGGTCTTTTATAGTGAGAGTAACACCTGACGATTATCCTTCCGAGAATTGCTATGACGTGTCAGCCGAAGTTATATGCTAAGTTTATATGTAGGTTACATTTCTCTTAACTGATTTAGGCATGAATACAAGTCCGTTACTAATTAAGGATCTTGCCCATTCAGATACTGAAGGGTGTTAGACGTCACAACTGGGAACCATGATTGGTTGAAAACAGCCAATTACATCATTTCCTGCCGCGACCATTCCTGTCAGCAGTAAATCCGTTAAACCACTACGCTAGCTACGGGATCAAGGATTTTAGCGAGGCTTAAGTTACAGCAGACATTGTTTCTGTGACAGTCATCTAACCTATACCTTCAACTTTCTTTGACCCCAATTTCACATTACTGAGGTCAGTGAGGGTTAAAATGCTCGTCCGTGTTTTATGCAGTTCTGGGAGACACTGAACCCAGCCGAAGAGACTTACCGCCCACGTTTAACCATTTGTCATAATAAAAAGGCACGTTTCTACCCACCTTATTTGTTTCTCACGTCGATTCCCAATACAAAGTGACATTATGCCTATATTTATTGCATAAAATGAATGATTAACTACCACTTAAATCAGTTATGTTCCGGTTAGTCAACATTGTGGTATACCATACAGGAGAAGCACACTACTACTCTCAAGCTTATGCATTGGTTGATGAACCATACGGCAACGTGGTCCTATAACTGATGTGTCTCATATTAGGCGTGGGCCCGTGGCTTCCACTCAATGAGGACATGAGAGGTTTCGACGTTGGTCGCTGCGAAAATGATGGCTATGAGAGCACATAAATCGATGCATTACAACAAGGCATTGTACAGAGTATTTATACGTTAGGCCTATTGTATCAAGAAAAGTCACATGGTTGAGTTCAATATAGTACATGTATTCAATTCTGGAAGAGACTCCAAGGTATTTCCAATAATTATGCAAGTTCTTGCGGGGATAAAGAGAGGGAATGTTTCTTTATTTTAATCAAAGTCTTCTTTCTTATTCATAGAACTTTACAAGATGTCCTAAAACTTTGAGAGATTGAGGAATACTATCAATAATCAGTGAACCAAAGTTAGATTACGTTTAAGAGGATGCATATATTTGGAGAATGATACTGTTTCTTGTTCTGGGAAATCATCCTTCTACACTCAGGAATATTTCACGTCCATTTCTTTTGGCTGATGCACCGTGCTGCTGTACGCCTACTCGATAATTCGGTCGGTATTAAAATACCCGCTGTGTAATAACCCAACGTGTATAATGACCGCCAAGTGTAGCCTTGTACACAATTAATGCAACAGCAGAAGAGGATAGTCCTCCGGTTACTGTAATCAAATAAACATGACAGGACTTCAGACCTCAGTCACCCGACTCACCAACTTATCAGAGCTTCATTGAAGCACGTGCAGTTCCAAACTGAAAATCGGGAAAACCTGTCACTTGTTAAAAAGCTTCAGGAATTTTTTTCTAATATTTTTGATGTATAAAAACGGATTTATTGGAAAATGCCATTCAAACAAAGGGCATGCCTATATATAAAACACACCACCTCTTCTCTGTCCCATATATATACCTCCTGCCGTACATTGCCCTATAAATATAATAACGTACATTTGCCGCCCTTTTTTAACATAGACAGGTGATCAATAAGTGATGTCCTCTTTGACAGAGGACTCAATAATCCTTCAATTTAACTGAGCATTGATAAAAATGAGACAGCCTAGTCCACTATTGAAAATGCCTCATAGAGATTATCCCTTGAAGAAAACCCTGACGGAATCAGTGGCACAGAAACAATACCCTTCCCCCCTTTTTTTGGGGGGGGGTCTGAAAGGAACGGCCCTTCTCCTAATCCTGTCTAGAACAAAAGTTTATTGTGACAACTGGCCAAGCACACAGTGATTTCCCTATTACTGAGATAGAATTCTTTATTTTTTCTCTTCATATTAGTTGAAATGTGGCTCATTTAAAAAAAATTCAATGATAAACTTAAGGTAAACAGAATGCCTGGCTCGGTATCAACTGCATCATGATGGCCGTCTTGAAGAGATGCTTCAAATCATGGTGACCAATGATGTCACTTCAAAGAAGTTCAAGCTGTTGTGATCGACAAAACCTGTTCACGCGTGCGGCATAGTACATGGCTGTACAGTAAGCGGTTCGGTAGTATAATGGGTCAAGTAGACAGAGCTAAGTGTATCCGGTCCATATTGCCTTCTATCCTCGCGGCTGACCGAGTATCCCAAACGTGAAGATGACGGTGGACAGAGACATGTCAAACGAGCTACATCATCTGAGGCACACTGTTTGCGACGAGATACCAGAAGTGGCCCTCGGGGAGGCGAAAAACTTGTGAAGAGTGCAAGGTGGAGCCGAAATAGTTGGGAACGTGAACAGTCATGAACTCACAGCACTTCACTCGTTTCACCTTGGCATTGCTGCGGGGACACAGGCATGTAGGGCTCTGGTGCCATAAAATTGTTGGAAATGGGGGTATCATTGGACAGCGTTGGCATGTATTCTTTTATGGGAATGTGTATACCGACTGAGACATTCTGTTGTCATTTCTGTTTGTTTTCAACAAAGCCACGGGCACCACATACTATTGTGGACGAGAAAGTCATTTTCTCATTTTCAAGCACGAGTGCTGTACTCTAGAAGTGCCCATCTTGGGATTCACCTACTGTTACATCGTCTCTGTTTGCCTCTCTGCTCAGCAAATAATGACGGTGGACGTGCAGTGCCATGACCGTGGAAGTCTCTAAAAAGTCAGACCTAAACATGACAGCTTGAGTTACAGCCGTTTGGATTGTGCTGGAAAGGGGTCTGAGCAAATGTTAACCATTTCAACAAAAATGAGCCCTAGAGTTGCCATGCAGGCCAACGAAGTTTGACAGAACACTTGGAGTTTATCCCACCAGTCTCAAGACATTATAAATGTAAGTTCAGTTTGTAAGCCCTCATAAAGTTATTACTCTGCTCTGATGGATTGCACTACCTATAATTAGCTTATTCATCCATCAAAATATTTTTAGCATCATCGCCAATTTCACCCCTTAATTGTCGCTGTCTGTACTAATTAGGCACCAGAGACGTTCAGATGGAACCAAAATGCCACAAACACTATGGGAGCGAAAGTCCCTATGCAGGAAGCAGAGGAACGAGCCGTTTGCCTGATTGCCGTGGACTATCCATCAGTCACCTTTGATCAATCTGTCACTGCCCATTTGGGTCGACGGGGGAAAATTAATGTCCCTTGAAATTATAAGGTGGCCCTCCGGACTACAGGTCATCGGGAAGGGAGCAGGGCAACTTGGGTTAATTACCCGCGCGCTGCCAGCTTGGTCTTTGTTTTGAATGAGAAAGAATTAACTCGGTTCGCTATACCCGAGCAAACGCGGCGCGTTTTCCCCTCATTCCGCCGGGGTGATATGTTACCATGATCTAGAGAATGTTGCTCCCTTCTTTGTGCACACCCATCCGACACGGGTGTATGTGTGTGTTAGTCAGGGTGAAGGGATTAATAAGACAATCAATCATACAAATTGCTTGTTTGGGGGAAATGGAATTTTGGCAATCGATCGCATTTGCTACAAACTGTCAACACTGATTCAGGGTAGATAGAAAAATGGGGGGGGGGGCGGCGCAGGGTCGAAAAGTGAAAATACAATTTGAGAAGCTGATTTAAAGTTGAGGACTTTGTTCGAGGAATGTGCCCTACAATTTGTCATCCCCAATGTTCCCCGCGGCTGAAGTCTGTGAAATGAATTTCTGACTTTGAACGCTTGTTCACAAGTCTTGAAGTGCTTCACGGTGCTTGGAATTGACGAGTGGAAAAACAAAGCAAACAAACAACCAACGAAACAGAAGCAATTAGCTCAGGGATGGTCCTACTTTCAAAAAAAAATACTGCAAGCTTTCACAAAAACCCAACTCTCATTCAAAAACCAACTTTCCAAGTTAGACTGACTCAGAAGGAATGCAGCTCTTTTTCAGACATCTTATAACTTACTCTCTGTGATTTACTCCAACACTTTCCTCAATACGTGTCAAGACCCACCAGACTTGATTGCAACCTTTCACTGCAATCATACCTTTCATCCCGCCACTATACATTAACAACATTACTTCCAGTCAAGGCCCATTGGGTGATCTATTTAACGTTCATAATCGTTGACGGTTGATCTATTTAGAAGCTACTTTTACTGTTGGTTGGGTGGATTGGCCGATATCCAAAAGAGAGTGGATCATGGCGCCAATCCTGTCGTTAGCACAGAACTAATGAGTAGAAATATATTACGTTATGTTAATATGATATTCTAGCAACATCAAAGGAGTTGTAATGAAACCCCTGTGTGACAGGCCGTGAAAAAGAGAAGGTTTTGCACCATAATGGAGTACTGACAAGAGATTTAATGGTTTTGGATGTTCCTTACATTTTGTAAAAATTGAGAAACATTGAAATTACGGTAACATTTGAAGTAATTTTCCAAATTCCTCATTGAAATCTTAGGCCTATATATTAATGCTGCTTATGAAAATCATTTAACAACATACCAATTTACTGGCCAATACAAGTGGGACGTTTTTGGTCACACTTTACAGGGTTATAGAAATGACAGGCCCTTTTTTCATTGCTATGTGTCATGTCTTATTAAGCAATATCATGTTATGGAAAAATCTCCGCCTTTTCTGTATAAATGTGCTTAAGTGAAGGAGTAGCTAATGGTTTTACTGTTGCCGAGCTCTCGTGGTATGGCCAGAGGATAAACTGGGCATGTTCATCAACTATAAGGCCACAGGTGCGTTCCAACTGAAAACAAAACTAAAATAAAATAATTCTAATTAGAGAAAAAAGTATTTTCATGAAAATAAGCATTATATTCCATGATACCACTCACACTGAAAACATATTAATGATCGTACAAAAAAAGGCATCCAAAATACGCTCTCAATAAGGCGCTGACTTGAAATCAAACAATCAGCGTAAAATCTCTTGATGAGACGTTAAACATTAAACAAGTTAATCTGTAACGAACTATAGTTATTTTATTCAAGGACTACGCTGTCAGAACTCCGTGGGTCGTTGCTGTGCGTCACACACCGGTAGTCTACAAGGTAACAACATCACTCGATTGGACACGTCAAGAACAATTAATTGCACTTTACAAGCTCTTGAGACGCGGGAAAAGTCCACACATTGAATTCAGCCAAGCAGACATTTACACAAGTCATGCTTGAGTCATCGGTGCCGAAAAGACTGTGGCATGAACACGACTATGATACAATTTGTTTGCCTAATACGAACGCGGGTTTGCTCAAGCTTACGACGCGTGAGAGTCGCATCCGTAGACAGGAGTACAACGGGCAGGCGTGGACTAGACAAAATCGATTGGGCTTGTATACTTTGCACGTGTTGAAGTATGGGATGAAAGTCAATTTGCACAGCCGGACGAACCATTCACTTTCGCCCGTCCGCCAACACGACACACGCCCCGGCCGAAGTCACCCGGAACACTGCACAGTGTTCGCACTTTAAAGTTGTCCATCTCCATTGCCGTTGCACGCAACACGCTTTCATGGCACAAAAGAGAAGCAATCATAAGTGGAGACCTTGTCTTTTTTTTACATTTTTTCCGACTGACGAGAGAAATGCCTCATTGCCTTGTCAGCTTAAGCACGGGAACATTAGTGATGGAAGCACAAAGAAGGCAAAAACATACTCACCTGTCAATTTGGTTATTAATTATTAATGGTCATGACAGAAAGTGATAAGACAGAAAATTGATAAGGTCACTATTTTAAGGGGGTGTAACTTTCTGTGGTCCAACTTAGCAACACTTTTAGAATGTTGTTGTCAAAGACTCCACGTTGATATAGTTTATGGGTTACCGAAAAAATGGCTGCATATATAATTTATACAGTTTGTTAGTGGCGCTTCAAAAAGATTGTCTCATATACTGCTCTCAATGGGTTTTTTGTGGGGGTGGTGGCTTGGTTCATCACGCCATTACTCGTACAAGAGATCATTAGCCTGGGATGGAGTCCCTGTGATTTTCTTAACCAAAAGAGTCATTGTGTTCGTCCGATCTTTGTCTAAATGGTGGTGTTCCTCAAGGAATTAATTTTCTCCAAATTTATTCCCAAATTTTGATTGATAATGCATGCAGCTCGAGGTTTCCATTCAAAAATCTGGAAACGACCCAAACTCTGTTGAAAATCGGCACATCATTTTGTGTGATAGTCATCCAGGGTGACTTAGGTATAGCGCGGGCTGATAACACTCAATACTTCCAAGTGCTAAGCCCTGAAGGAGTGTTTTAAGAAAACGCCATCGCTGATAAAATGTTCTGAAAAAATTTATCGGCATTTATCAGGAATGGGGGCAGGGGGGAAAACCTCCCCCTCCCCCAACGGATTTTTTTTTTACATATAGTACTTCATAGGTGAGTAGGAAAGAAAGTAAAAGGTAAATTTATTTATCAAATATTAGCACCAAACCCTAAGAAAACAATACCATTTGATTTTTTGTTTGTCCCCAACATCATGTTGAATGAGCAAAAAGCTTCACACACTTTTGACCCCCCTCGTCACACACCCAAATGGATACGCTGCTGACTTCAGTGCGACTACTGCTAAATTTCTGGGTGTCTGGTTTCAAAAATGAGATAAAAGGGAATAACCATGCAAACGACATCCTTGTTAAAGCAAATAGGAAACTGTGTATGTTGAGGACTTTGAAAAGATTCGATTTAATGTGGATACACTGAAAGCAGTTTAAATGGGTTCCGTTCTGCCAGTTTCGGATTACACGGTAAACACGCTTAGCAAACGACACGTTCAGCTATTTAACGCTGACATGCGTTCAAGATCGTATATAAAAGCTAAACGCTTTTCCATGGTAGACATTTAGCTTTGGGAAATCCGCTTACCGTGCATATTCCTAAACACATTTCGGTGTAAATCTCTAAATCGTGTTGTGGGTGAAACGTGTTGAAAATGTGGGCTCAAGAAAGTGCTTGGAAATGTTATTGAACTCTAAGCGCCTTTTTTCACAATGTACTGTAAAGTTCTCTGCCATTCAAGGGCCACACGTGAACACGTCATTGACTTCGAAATGATATAAAAGGGACGTGTGTGGTAATGTTGGTAATGAATAGGCCTACACCTTGTACAGCAACGCACTCGTGGTCTGTAACACTGACTCATTAGAAAACAGAAGAACTAACCATCTCTTAGAAAACAAGAAAACAGCATTGTTTCATCCCCAAACATAGAGTGCTATGGAATGTTATTACGTAACGCGAACACATTTTCTTGTCTCCTTGCTATTTTATGTCGCAATTTCAGAGAGGCCCCATATCGTATTTTTCTTTAAGCTGTCAAACGAATAATTACAAAAAGGAGTGCAAAACCAATCTATCTGTAAAGTTATCTACAGTTGACACCCAACTCGAGAAAATGTCTTCCAGATTTCTGTCAAATAACAATAGAAACTGTTAAAGTTAATGCGGATGAAACTGCCCTCGTTAAATTAGAATTGAAGTAAGTTGCTTTGAGGATCTTTGGGAAATAAAGAGGTATTTCTGCACTTTTTCTAAACGGAAGAAAGTGTGATTTGGGGGGTTAGTCTCACGCTACCAAAAAGAACATAATCCCCTAATTTAGACAAACCAACTGAACAGCTTGGATGAATGAAATCCCTTTTTGGAACTTTTTTTGTAAGTATATTTAACTGCAAACATCAAGAAGACAAATTGTTCAACAGAAATCGCCATTCTCATATTACTCTAAAATGCATCACATACAAACATTTGTCCATAACCATAATGGAGTATATACTATCATGCCTTGAAACCTGATTAGTATAGAGCAGTCCTCGAGACAAACCTGAGTACCACTTATTCAGCTTGAACTTTTGCTGGTATTTTTCTCCCAGAGCTCTGTGTGTAACCGCGCGACGCGGTTGCGCGATCAATATTTATGAAAAAAAAAATCTGAGTGAATTAATGCATGTGCACGAATGTGTTCCTGGGTGTAGTGTTCTACCTGCAGGCTAATGCGATGCAAGATGTTGACGGGTGATTTTATTTCCATTTAGTACCGCAGTCAGACTGGCGGCATTTCAATATAAACAGACGCTTCTTCCCTCACAAACAAACACTACACCAGACTTGTTATTATGAAAAACGTTAATACAAAAGAGTTTACTTTTTAAAAACGTGTATTCTAGCTACTTTTGTAGATACAGTGTTTATGTTCAGAATGCAAAAATCACGGCGTCTGTTTTCATTGCTAAGACTGTGAGTCTACTAATGCATTTTGCCTAAAATTCACAAGCAAACACTGGGCTTGCCTCGTCTGTAATACTTTAATACACAGTCCACTGAATTAAACGTGTCGACATGTGTCTAAAGATCTAAAATGATCAACATAGGCACCAAGACGAGTTTAGTTTCCTTAAATCTAAGATGTCAAACTCTCTACTAATAGCAAGGTCACTCGAGAAAAATACACGCGTTTCAGTGGGTGTGCGGCGGCGCTGATAGGACGGACCTGGCACGCGCGTGTAGCTGTTCCCCAATGACCTCCTCAGGCCCGCTCCATTTAGGCATGCACCACTGGAATATCAAACTGGATCATTAAAAAGAGCCATAATTGCGCTTAGAGCTATATGAAATTACTATAAGAGTACTAACCCTTCATTTCCCACGCGGAGAAGTTTTTCCACCTCCTGGGAGCAGGCATTTTAAAGTCATGCGCGTGTGAAATGAAATAAAAATAAGAAATAGACTACCTAAGGGAACATCATGCAAGGCATGATTGGAGCCAACATCGCGCGGCAAGATCGAACCCAACAGAAAGAGTGCACATACAACGCGTTTTTTTACCATTGGCATAACACATTAAACATCCTCAGCAAAAATTAGACGCATGTTTTTATTTTGGGCCTACATTTAGAAATATCGGTATTTTAAAAGAGAATTCCAAAGCCATATACCTTTTTATCTACCGATTGAAATAAGTACCATAGAATATAAAACAAACCCATAGTCCCATTTGTTTACACTGTCACGCTTACAAATGATTTTCTGCATTCACCGTGAGCGGCACAGTTTACTTGGAACTTGCCCATGCATCAAAACATTCAGCATCTTCCAACTGCGCGCTGCGCGAACCAATCACTCCCTCAAGCCGTACAGTTTGAGGCGAACTACACAGCGAACACCGCAGGGTGTAGTTACACATGTGGCAGCGTTTGTGATGTTATCATCGGGATGGGGTGCCCCTTGATCGACCTTACACTGGCCAACAATCTCAATATCGATGACTACCTATCAAGACCGAATTCCCATCCCCTCCCCCCGGAAGAAATAATCAAGACGGCTGCGATTTTCATCTAGTGGGAGGATAACATATTACCATGTGGCTGGCGGGTTCAGCTGCGAGTCTTGCTGTCTTAATCAACATTTGGTGCTCGGGGAAAAATGATTGCACTCGGAAGAAGGACGTGTATCGTCTGATTTCTCTCCGTCAAGGTCAGAGCTAATTACGAAACAGGTGTTTCCACAATCTGCGATTTTGTGAAGCCTCACACTTCAGCACTTAATTATTTGGACAATACGTACGTCTTATGTTTAAAAACTCAAACTTAAAGTTATGAAGCAACAGTTGGCTCAATTTATCAATGCTGTTTTGGGAAGGACATTTTATCCGTCGTAGGAAGAAGCCATTTTCTCAGCTCACCCTGCTGTGAAACAAGAATAATCGCAACCAAACTAAAAATGGATGAAGCAAATAAATCACAACTTAAAGATTAGTAAATCACGTTGGATGCATCGTATAATCTGTGAGCAATATCTATTTTAGAAACAGTACCTGATGACCAAAGCTAAATCCCCGGATGTTGCACCTTGTGTCAATTGGCTAATCCTGGCAGGTTGGTATTTACACAATTGACATATTTCAAGGGTATTGTCTCCCCACGTGTCTGAAACACATCCAATGCAGCAGGGTGATGTACAAATAAAAAAAAACGTACATGAGTGAAATGGTAAGAGTAAATTCATGAGGGTGATTGGATGGAATGGAGCATTCCATCTACCACCGGAAGAACATGTTTCTCCCGATGAAAAACATTCATTCAGGGAGTGCTTGCAAATTACAATTGCAATCACTTCCGTGAGAGTTTTTCATAATATTGTGCATCTTCTTAAACATCAGAAAGAGGCAATCGGCGATAAATCTAATCGCATTTAGCAATAAATTCGAGGAACAGACTTGTCACCTGAAATGTATGGGTAATAACACCACGTTATTAATTATTTGCAATGAGATTCCTATACTTATAATCTCCTATTCTCAAATGACGCTTCGGAGAAGATTTTGAACTAATATTTATCCTCCAGAAAGATGAGCTTTACTGCTAACAGTCGCGACCCTATATGTCCGTTAAGTTCCTCTCAGCATTTTGCGTGTATTTTTAGTAATTTCGGGTAAGCATTGTTGAGAGGCTAATGTGCCTTCTTCAACGAGCAAGTAATTTCCCTTCACAATTTTGAGCCTTTTTCTAGCCTACATGAAAAAACCACATTATCAACATTTCGAGCACACAAATACTCGGAAATGGGTCGTCGAGGATTAATAATTAGAATAACATCGCAACATTCCATAAGAAAAAAATCGTCACTAAATGTTTCATATCTGTAACTCCAGATATATTGCTCTCTGTGAAAAGAAAGACAGACAGAAAGAAAAAAACGTTGCGTTGAAACCACTCGGATCAAGACTATGAAAACGACGTTCCTCCCAAACCTGAATATGACACTTCCGTCTTTAGTGCATTCCTAGAGTCGCTGCTGAATTTGATCTGTTGGGGCGGTCCTTTCCCACTACTCCCCGTCAAAATGGCGACAATGAGGCTCAAGGCTCAGAAAATAAAACTTTGCAGAGAGAAGCGCACCCATGCAACTTAACGCCTTGATTATGGATGAGAAATCCCCAATTGGACTTAAGTCTGGGAAAAGCGAAATGAAGAGATCAATTTCACAAAGAAAAGCTACAGCTTACATTTATTGTTATTTTACCTGGTACAGCTAAAATGGATTGCAGTGGTAACTAGCTACGTGCAAAGTGTTATGTATTTCATTTTAACCCCAAAGTGAAGCAGTTCTTTCTACATTCCAAATTTGTATTTGCTGCTAACTGAAACCTACCCTGAATGCTGAAATCCAGTGAGAAGCTATCTCTCTTCAGGAATGAAAAGTGCCCAAAGACGTACTACTCCTGACAGTTCAACTGAAGTTTTCAGTCGTCATACATTCACCAGGCACGATGAAATCGGACGGTGAATCGTCGCCAGACAGGTGTCTTGCAGGTAGGTCTGGGGAGATCTACATAGGTAGTATCAGACGAAAGGACAATAGCTCGTATTCGAGATCGAATAAAAGCCGTCACACGACACTGTCTGAGACACTCTACCCGGCTTTCTTGCCCTCACCTTTTATAGCCACGCTATTTTACACCATCCTGCAGCTGACGGAAAACTCTGACCAATAGCCGGGCTTAACGAAATAGCTTCTTGCCCAGTTAGAGCAATGGGGGCGGAGCTTTAGCCATCTGAACCAAATTGTGATTGGTGAGGTGTGTGAACAGCGTCGATTACTTGTCGGCGCAGACGTTTGTAGATTTTTTACGGTCACGTGCTGATAAAGCCCCTATTCAAAAGGTGGTATTTTTCCCCCGAAGTATGTTATATAGAAATTCCATTGAGATTGCCGAGTTGAAATGAATATTTGATAACTGAAAAATTTTGATGACCATCATCATAGAAACCATTATGCAGATAAGGAATAGGGTATATCACTTTAGGGTTCACATCGTTAGGTCCCTGTTGTCAGTTTTAACAACCAATTATCTGAAATTGGGTTATGGGGACATCGTTACATAAAGTGGATTATAGACGTTAATTAAAAAGATCAGGGGAATTGGTTTGGGGCAGAAACAATGGTTTAATATCATGCATTTTACTCACGCATGCAAATGTGCAGTGACTGCCGGATCAGAAAATATTTACTGGAGGCAGGATGTCTGAGCAGACTACAGGAAATTAAAATTCCTCGATTTTCGTCCATGAGGGTGAAGAACAGAACAGAGCAGGAAGACCACAGGGGATTAGCTGAGCTTGCTGTCGGGTAAGACTTTGACCCGTTTCCTCCGGGGAAAGGACATTTACTTCTTGTTGGAGAAAGTGACATTCAAATCAAAATCATTCTTTTGATTTGTGGATAGATCAAAGGGGCAGTTGTTACTCTGATGTTGTTGTAGTTTTTATTATAAATGTTAGTTCCTTTGAAGCTATGTGTGGTTTTCAACAATGCCTAAAGCACTACAGTTTGGAAGCCCCGAAAAGGACTGGAAAAGAAATCTTCATGAAAGTTAGAAGAACAGGTATCCCAGAGGGCGAAGGCCAGGTAAACTGATGCAAGGTGAGTAACTGGACACCAAGGTAGGGACGGTGCGAGCTTGAGGTAATGACCAAGATTTGTGCCGAAAATTCTTTGGGTTGATGATTATGGATTCTATTGTTTTGATTCTGACAGGTTAGGGGCGGCAAGTGTTTCAGTGAAATTTTGTATGGCAACTGCGTTATGGTGAATTATACACAATATTTCCCCATGGTACGGACTCGTTAACAAATTTCAAGGCAAGGCATTCGGCTACAAGTATTCTCCGTTTGGAGCGTTACATAATCATTGACTTTAACTGCTCTTGCCTTTCTTCACGACATCCTGTCCACTTTAAATACCAATTCATACCCGGCTACCTCAATTTTCCCAATTATCATTATTATAATTTGATCTGACGAGTTTCGGATACGGAATTATTTTGAGTGCTCGGTCATCGCAGCAAGGCACTTACTGAAATGTTAATACGATGCAGGTACGTTCTACTTGGACTGGTATATCTCCCGTCCTGGTGATTATGGAACAGGGTTGGGGCCGTGTCATTTTTCTCACCGATTCGCTCAGTTTGAGCAGATGTCAATATTAATAATTGACTACAATGGGGGTGGGGGCACACGACAGGCAAGTAATGCCACAACTGACAGGGCCCTCGGATTGTAGTGAATGACTTCAAATTAGCGTTTGTCATTCCGCCTGTCTGGCTGTCTGTTTGTAGCGCTAAACCCTTCAATTCAGTTGTAAGAGGGGGAGAGCCGCCATAGAATCTAACAACAAAGTAAGGAATGGATATTCTAGGAGGTCGCTCCGAAAATACGTCGTGCTATACATACACTGAAGTTTTGTTTCGCCAAAGAACGACAGACTGCAAATGCACGCATTAAAATGTCTCCCTTGAGTGCTACATTTCCTCGTCATAGACAATTCCGGATCATATGATTACAATTAGAATTATTGTTTGCCATATAAACTACCCTTTTCTCCCAGGGTTTTCTTCACCATTTTAATGTCTTCCACTTCCCAATGTAGTAAGAAAGGAATTCTAAGTCACTTCAACATTACCCAATAATGAGCAAAATGTTAACCTGTAACTGGCGAGTGAGGAGAAACCCGAACAGCCAGAATTATGCTTTCCTCCAGCATGTTACTACCACTTGTCCTTCTTTCCTTGCCTGTGCTGATTGAGTAAAAATTGTTGGGCTCTTAAAATAACTGAATTATCGTGTTCGCCAAAAGAATTTGAACCATTACTTGTAAGAAGCTGATTACTGCTTGTGACAGGCTCCCCAAAATACTGTGATTAGGCCCCCCCCCAAAAAAAGTGTCTCAGGTTTCTGGTCAGCGCGCACGTCGCCCTAGACCTGCGCGTCGGCAAAACAAGAAAAGTTTTTTATTTGATGTAGGCCTAATCTTAAAAACTTGCTTAATCGACTGAAATCCTGCTACTGCGTAATTGTAACGTGTTTTTGGTGGGGTACGGTTGAGTAATATGTACAATAAAGGAGTCCCATGCAGTTCCCCGTACATTAATTAGTCGGGCACTCGTTTACAGATGACGTCATTTCTGTATTAAACATTTACATCTGGGAACCAGATGCCCTGTGTACATGTACAAGCTGAAACTGCTTTTAAACAGTAAAAATGAGGGGGCCAGTCTATTTTTAGTGTTGGTAGCGGCTGGAGTTACGAGCGCATGCAGTCGCAATGGACATCGCGCGTTATCGTTCATCGTAAATTTTCCAGAAAAAGAAAGTGTGTGGGGCGGGGAAGGCCGCACCATTTTTGGAGCTAGCTCGTCACCAGAAACCGTTTTTTTTTTTACCTTAACCTCTACAACCGGTACGTGCACGAGTACGAGGTGGTGCAACATGGACCATTTTCGACAAACGATCCGTAAAAGTCGGGTTCAGTCCTCAACGAGAGCTGGAACTTAGTTCCCATTTTCCTGATATTTCGTGAGCTTATGTGGTTTAAGATCAAGAGGAGGCATTTTGGCTATGAACTGATGCCACTTTGACATTGGCGTTCTCAACATGAACAGGTGTGGAGCATAAAAATTGATCCAAGAAATGTTCCATTCACTGTAATGCACGTTGACTTCAAGTGCCCATTGTTTTTGTTTATTTGTTTCACCCCTTTCTGTCAGGCCATTAAATTTTGTGGATGAGTTATTGTTAGAGTACCGTAATTTTGTATGATTGGGTCAGTGCTATCCACACAAACGCAGGCTCCCAAAAATGCAAAGGTCACATTGACCCAATATCTGAAAACTATAAATTTACTGTGTCATTCTCCGGGCCCGACACATTTGTCCAGCTAAAAAAAATAGATACAGAAAAGGGTACAAGAAATTGATAGCACAAATTCCGGATTCCCATTTTTGTCATTATGACCCTACAGTTTTAAAGTACGCTAAATATTGGAACTTGAGACAGGTGCATCAAGATTGCGTAATTCCAGCAGTATCAACAGACAAATTTAGGTACGTGGCCACTGCATACTCCGCAGAGGCCCCGAAAAGAGTGGAAGCATCACTCAAGTTGATATGCTTTTAAAGGGACCATGCAATGAAATCATTTTACAAAAACCCTTGAATTGCACCTTTGTGATTCAACAAATTTGGATTTCAAGGATTTTTGGTTTTGCTATTTTAATCTATTTCTGAGCTCTTCTGGTTTTAAGGCTAATCATCCAAGGCACTGAACCTGAATGTTGCACTGGTTTGTGCACCAAAAACTGGAGGATTTTTTATATTTTGTTGTCTTAAATTTCCGTTTATTAAGTAATTTATTGTTGTATAAGCATATACGCCAACCAGCAAGTTTTTGAAGAATCGTTTCAATTGAGAAAATTTGGGTTTCGGAATTAGATCTTGAAAACGTGATCTGCAATGTGTCTTCCCTGATTTACATCACAGCAACAGCGCCCTCTCTCGTCAGGAAAATACTTGTTGAAAAGTGCACTTTTAATGAACCTAAGCCCAAAAAGATTTCAAAGAGTTTTCATACATGAAAGAAAAGTATAAAGATGCACAAAAATCTTTACAAACAAAAGTGGAGACAATGTCCCCCGTTTACATTGGGCCTATCTGAGTGTGCAGTGATCACACCCGAATTCGTGCATGTAGAATGGCCCAAGTTAGGTCCCCCGTCGCTGGTGTCATGTCTTGACCCCATCTGCAACCAGGAAGTCCGTTGCCTAGATGTGCCGGTGTTATGGGTAATCAAAAGTACTTTGTATCCACAATCTAGTGGTAGATGAATTTCGTCGCCTACGCTCGAGTGGCCGCGTTCTTGTGGTATAGCATGAAAGCCAATGAAAACTGAGCATGCTGACCCCGCGAAGGTGGTTTCGTCACTGTCAAGTTGCAGATTACAAGATTAAATTAATTAACTGATGATCAAACCAACGACAGATTTGTTCATCAAACTGTAAATGAAGTATTTTGGTCTCGATAAATATCCTAAATCCTTAATACTCTTAGTAGGGAAATTTTATCGAAACCAGTTTCAAATTGAAAATTGGAAAGATGTAGAGGTTCGGAAAAAGATTGCTAGCGTCAATTGTCCGTTTGTTCCATTTTTCCCGACAGCGAAATTTGCTAGGAAACGTACAATTATTTCCGACTTATTTTGGACGATTGATGATTACCGGTATATCTGACAGACGTGCGAAAACACAAGTCAAAGGTGATGAGGGATTATTTGAACAACACACAAAGAATCTTTGCGGCAAGTTGTGTCCAGACAACTTTTGTCTTTCAGTTGAAATAAGCTATATTCCATTTGAAGACCAAGTGATAAGCAAGAAAACTGATCTGCTAAAGCAGCGTTGAAACGCGTGACACCTCTTTCCCTGTGTAGACGCTGCAACCGCTCAATGGACGTTCAGTTCGTACATCCAAGGGGAAAAGTTATGATCAGCTGAATGACGGTACGACGTATAATCTGACATGTTATCCTACAACAGGTAAGTGCAAAAGCTGATATTCATGCCATCCCTTCCCAGATTTGAAGATGATCTGACTTGAGACATTCCAACATTTGATTATCTTCCTGCTGTCTTTTACGAAGAGGTAGCGTTCCAGGCTGGGAAATGTTATGTCTATGAACTTTGCTGAGTTATTCTTAGGGACCAATTTTGTCCCTAATAGATGTAAGAATAACGCGAAGTTTTTTTCCTTCAAATCATGGTTAATATAAGTAGGCCAAAATAACGCATGCATGTAATAATTTTGAATCACTTGTGGTAACCCCAATTGACAAAATGTTTAGTTACGGTGTGGTTCTTGTGAAAGTGGCAGCTGGTTTATGACGAATATAATAAGGGACGAGAGAAAAGCGAGTATGCAAGATTGTAATTGAACTGAACCCGAAAATATAGACGTGGGTTCGACCTAAAGGAGGTTTCATGTTTATACGGGCAGGAAATTGAGAATGCGAACAGACCACATGATGAAAATCAACATTTTTGGATTGGCATGTCATGAGGAGCGTTCGCGTTCACTCCAAGGTTGGCGGTCTGTGCAACCTGTCATACTCAACACTCAGAATGCTACAAAAGTAGAGATCAACGCTCTCCAAACTCTAACGGACCTTAGTCGACCATTTCCGTACAGACCAGACTGCCAGCGAAGAAGCAAACCTTGTCCTCGTGTGTTTTTCCTCTAGAAGAAAGTGGAGCGAGTTGCCTTATCAGGAAAACAACCAACGGTTGTCCCCTGGTTGAGTTCTACCCACCGCTCAGAAGAATGCACGCATCCCACCTGCAGGAGATGGGTAGACGGTGTGCACCCTTTTAAATCCAATATTATTCAATACAGAATGCAACCAGAATCTTTGGACATCTAATGATGCCATCGTGATATTTAGCAGGACGCCTCTTCAGGTGTTTTCTGTAAGTACACTCAAGAGCGTTTTGAATTTATTCGCTTGACTTTGATAGTATCAAATTTCTCACATAAGACATAGACAAATGAATACGTATTTCTGAGAAAGAAACAAAAATTGACATCATTTCCAAATAGTGGTATATAATTTTCAATAATATAAACAAAGAGATTTCAGCTTTCGTCGGCAGCTGTCGACTGCGTCAGTGGTTGGTAGGGTTTCACCAGGTGACGTCACATGATTTACGGCCGGGCCATTTCAAAGGAGAATTCCCCAAGTGCCAATATGAGTAGACCTTTATATGATATCCATCTACGAGAAGGTTATACGCTTTCGTTTGAAAACTTTACGACAGGGACGAAGTCGACTCTTTACAAAATTATGGCCTTTTGTGAGTTGTTCGGTCAACACTTTAAATTTGTGCTCTTTTCACTGAATGGCTTCATATGAGCATTTGATGCAAAAATTTGTCCTTAATAACTGTAAGTAGATTCTATCAGTAAAATGTCTCTTTTACCTCCACTCCCAAAAAAAATCCTCTTGAGGGTGTGAGGGGCACTGGCGTGGTTGTTGTACCCCTTGTTACCCAATGCCCTTTGATTGATCACGGATGAATATTTCATGTCCATGTATGTGTACGTACGTAAAATAATGGCAGTCTTGCCAGTTATCTCTCTCCAATAGTACGTTGTTTCCTGGTATTGCTTGGAACAAATCTTACAGCGTCTGACTTCTTTTCTGCACGTAATTTTAAATTTTCACGTATTTTTTGCATTTTCATGCAGTTGTTCAACATTTGTATGTATCGTAGTTTTAGTCTGAAACTTTGAGGATTAAGTTGTTCTTATTTTCCCTCAGGAGAACGTCATAAATTTGTATTTTCAGAATTTTTTTGTCTCTGGAAATTTTTCCTTAAGTCTATAAAGTTCTTTTGCAAACACAATCCACACAGACGTTCTTGGTGTACTTCCAGCTAAGAACCATTCGGTTATCATGATCGGTTCTCTAATTAAAAAAAGATGAAATAGTCCTAGAAAATGAATGGTTAAATTAATTCTACTTTGTTGAAACCACGGCAAATTAAACAAACCATCCACCCACAATTAGGAAATAATTGGTTTGGATTATTAATAAAGAATTCTGTGGGGCCAACATGGGCATACAGCAACTTTTCATGACCCGTTGGCATGTCGTTCCGTTTGCTGCAGACAGGATCCGGGGAGGAAATTTGTGAAATTATGCTCCAAGGGTTGTGGAGGACCTTGAACTCCATGTAAAGAGAATTCTGTTAACAGCTGCAAATAACTCATCCAAGCCCACATCAACCCCACTTATAACAGAAATTCTTGCCAGACTTCTGCCATACATTTTGTATAATTCATTTGAAAGCAGGTTAACTTGGTTTTCATAGACCCAATTGTTTTCTTCAGTGTAACAAAATGAGAATGCTTTACTGAATCATGCAGAGGAACTCCAGCTAGCCTAAGATTTAATATTTTCTATTTACTGTTTCAAAGTTAGGAATTTGGGTCGGAAACAGATTTTAAATTGCAAACCAAGTGCACTTGTACACTGCAAGTATCTAAATGTCTTCATTAGCCTCTGTATGTGACCGTGCTACCTTGTTCGAATAGACCTGGGGCTTGAAACCATTGAAAAAATAACTTGGCTTACAGAGGTTCACATAACTGTTTTATCTCATACATGCAACTATGCTTGTTTCGAATTTTTCCCCTTCTGGAAAAACCTTATGAACAAGTTGTTTGTTAGAGTTTGTTATTTGCAAGTGGGGATTGAAATAAATTATTAACACTATTAATAACAGACGGAACCTTCTGCTGTTATTCTGGGTTGGTCAAAGCGCCTTTGCACCTTATTTCAGAAGTGTGTTTCAGGAAAAAAATAACACAACTTCCTGTTACTTGTCACAACCTTAGTGATTTGCGATCGACAATTTCTGATTTCGCAGGGGAAATAACACATATGAAATAACGCAAACTCTCGGAAATCTGAGATATTTTTATATATAATATTTTGTAAAAAACAAACAAACCAACAAACAAACAAACAAACCAAAAAGGTTCTTGCTGTCATCGTTAATGTGAAGCTGTAAATATATCACTGACAGATTTGTGCTATTTTACTCAGGTCATACTTATTACAATTATTCAGCAAACATAAAATGTTATTTTCTCAAGTAAGGTCATTCAGTGTATCGAGTTTTCATGTTGTAATAGGGGTATGACCTTTTGTCTACCAATACTCACCTACCAAAAATCAGAAAACGACCTCCCACAGGTTCAGGCCCGCTTGAAGAAGGATGGCGTATTGATCGTTGGCGGGAACCGCGTCGTCCAGGAAATATCTTGTAATTGCTGATGGCTGGACCAATGCGGAATCGGATTACACTTGCAATTAATCCATATTTGTCGAGCATGAGACAGCATAAATCAAGACAGATATTTATTCGGTGCGTCCTCGAGCGTGTGCAGGGGGGGGCGGATCGACCGATTCCACTGCCACTTGCACAAATAAGACACTGGCACCACGCAGACCACAATGCCCGAAACAGGCTCCAATCCTTTCCCCCCGTTTTTCTACTTGTCACTGGTTATTACCAGAACTGAAGGATAACTTTTGTGTAACATAAATCCTGAAATTTAGACCTAGTAATTATCGTTAATGAAAAATTGAAAGATGATATTTCTGATTCTCTTTTTGTCCTACGCACCGCTTTTTGAAGAGTAACTCTACACATGTCAAAAGTCCACGTAGAAATTTTCTTGCCGTGTGCAGTTACGTGGTGTGTAATATAGTTGAAACAAAACCCTTTCTGATTTGAAATGCTTTCTTCAGAAACCGATATTTACTAGACTGTTATTTTCACATGGGCCATAATTATTAGCAAAAAATCAGAGCAATTCATACGGATCTATTCTACTTTAGGACTATCGCTTTAAGCAGTCATCGCGAAATTAATTTTTCGGGACCTTTTTAAACCCACCCTGCACGCACTTTACTCAAAACATTTCCCCTTTGACAACTATAGCAAGTGATATCATTCATTCTTTTTAAAGCATATAACGTAAAATTTTAAAAAGGAAATCTTAACCCCCCCCCAAAAAAAGATTGTAAATCAGTATAGACATTTTCGGGTTTAAGAGGGGGCTGCATTGTTGACATTAGGTCAGAAACTGGTGTTTTCCGCAAACATTAAGGTAGGAAGGCCTTTAGCAGGATGTTTAGAGATTGTTTGGGAGAGACCTTAAGCCTGTCGGTTTTGCCCGATAGGCTTGCAGGCCAGTTTTCTTCCCTCGTAGAGACAGTAAAAAAGGAAACTAGGCGATTGATATACATGTACTCAGTAAAAGTGGCATTTAAATTTGAGTAGTTGTTTTCAATAATTTTAAGTCTGGTTTATCTTGCCAGTCTAAAGTTTCCCAGGAGAATTTGGTAGTCAGGTTGCCGTTTGGTTTTAAATACCAGGATATGGGAGAAAATCCATTTTAGAGAAATAAATGAATATCTATGGTCAAAAATATTGTTTTTTATAATACAGCTTGTCAATTCAAGGCAGCGTCTGCAGACCTGCTACTGAACTTCAAGGAGGGGCAATTGTCAAAGGGTACAAAGTCTGGATGAGAAGGCTTGAAACCCAAATTAGATTCCACCAAAATCATTCAATGCCACGAAGCTAAAAGCAAATATAACGTCACGCAACATTTACAGCGAATTTCGCTCGAGTTGAAAATGTGTTCAACTTTGGTGAATTTGCATCAAGAATAGTTGATCCAACGTCTCAAAATCGCGTTGGTGCTCACCTTCTCGCCAAGTGTGAACCGGCCTGTAAGATTGTCGTGTCTCGACAACATTCATGTGTTTCACAGATCTAATATCGGGCATATGAAATAACTAAAATGCATGGTGTATTGTCGTGTATAAAACAAGGGTGTGAATAGCGTAGTTCACACTTTATGTGCACCGATTTTAGCCCGTGGAATTGAGACATGCTCTCAACGACCTTAGATTAGATTTGCTTGAAACTGAAGCTGCTGACGACTCGGTCGAACGGTGATTGGGAAATGTCAAGCAATTCTGTGATATGCCAGATATCATTTAAACTTACTCCAAGATTGAAAATCATATCTGTAACCTCTCACGACTCTCAAGCCGATGGTTCGCTTGCTCAGTTTGTGGCGATGCCGGTGACGTCACCCACCAACCAATAACAGAAATATCTGGCTTCCCTTTCCTGCTCCATGGAGTCCCTGGGTCCTTGCTCTATGCTGAGAGGCAGAGGTGTAAACATCACGTAAACATCCCCCTTCATTATTTACAGACGTGGCCAAGTGGCTCCATAAATCTTCATCAACCACCTTACGCGCCCCGAGTCCACTTAAACACATACCGAATGTTTACTGTATCAGTGTTCATCCGGGTTATTTTATTACTGTTTTGACTTGCATATTCAAGCGTTTCAACCATTTAATGTGGCACGATGAATCACTGATTGAATTGTTTATGTGTCCATGCAGTCTAAGATATTAGAAATTGTGGATATAGGTGTTGCGAATTTCTCTGTAAACATCTCAAAAATAATTGTACGTATCAAGTCCATGTGTCCGAAGGCAGGAACTTTTCCCATCAACATTGGTGCAATAGGTAAGCCCATCCAAAAGCCAATGGTAAAATCCTGAGCCGCACCTTTCAATGGTTGATTTGGAAGTGGGTGTACCTCTTAATGCCACATGAGCGGATAATTGCCAAAATATTGCATGTCTAAAGGACTTCCTTTGTATGGACATCAACCAGAGATACGAGCAGTGTAAATATAGAATGATTTACTGATGTTCCCTGTTAATTAAATCACCTGTTATCTTGTATATTACGTTCTCTGAAGCACGCATCAATCTGAAGGATGATTCTGAACACGCTTTACTCGCCCCCACTCCTCCATACCGACACTCCATACTTCCCCCAAACACCAAATGCTTAATCCCTGGTATCTTGCAATCTTGCAAAGGATACGATTCCAGTGTCCTGTTATCTCTTTGACATTTAACAAATCTGGTCGTTGACATTTGGCGGTTATTTAATATAGAACACTCCTCCGCAGAGACATTCGCACCTTCTCTTACAAAATAGAAAATGGAAAGAAAATTCGAGAAAGTGTTTGCTTTATAAGATGTCCAGATCGTTCAGCACTCCTCCCTAAAAAAATTCTAATCTTCCTTTTTTGGTATGGTGCAGCAAATATATATGTATTTATATCCGTATGTTTACTGTAAATAAAGTTTGCATTTTTTTGCTCACAGTTTATTGTCCCCCCTTTCTCCAATATTTGCCAGGTTGTTGGTTCTTTTTATTTCGGACCACTATAGCGGATTTGAGCCTGATTTACATTCAAGTTATTTTATTATGGTTGCGTTTTCATTTTTCATTGTGTTTTCATCGTTGCTTCTATTTCGGACATGTCTGGTGTTTCAACTGATTGAGATTTCTTTCTTTTCCTTTTTTTTCCCAGGTGGAAGGGAGGCTGGTGCTTGGATGAGAGATAACAAGTGGTATTAGGTCATAATTCATTGTCGTCAGACTAAACTTTCCTGCCAATCACGATTACACATGTCATTTAAACACCAGTTAGTAATTAACAGTGTTCATTTGCTGTGCCAACCCCCCCCTGCAATCTAAGACTATTCAGAAGCAGGTGTATGGACACTAATGCATTAGTCACGCTGACGAAAGCAACGTTGACAAAAACAAAACCAGATCTTGCAGGAGAGGATTTTGAGTGTTGATCCTGGGCGCAATTTCGGTCACCCCAGCCGTCCAAAAGGGGGCAAAGAGGCACATGCAAGGTGTAATATCAGGCTGCCATTACTAGACGGGGTTGTAATGAGAAGGAAATGTAGCAGGTGCATTGGGCGATAATGTTTCTGCTGAAAAACATGCGTGCTACCTGAAAATACAAGGCGAAGTGTTATCGATCATATGCAACTTTGTTGAATTTGCTTCAAGGAAAGCAGCCGGCAAGATGAAATTGAAAGGTGAACAACCGGCGAGACAAAAAGTCGTCAAAGATGCAAGTGCAAATCAAAATTAATTATAGATACAAGCATTTTATCATTTTTTTTGTGAATTACGTCAAAGGTTTTGACATACCCTTTCAAAGGACGTACACGGGGGGGGGACTCGAATGACCACCCTCTAATCCTCTGGGGAAAAACCCTGGTTATATTCAGAGATATTTAGCATGCCCCGCACCCCCTTGTCTGGGGATCCCCGAATCTTGGGTTACTCTTTGGGGATCCCACAGACGTTGCGTTTTGACCCACCCCATCTGTTAATTCTGGATACGCTCCTACTTTAACTCTAAAAGAACCAGGGGCAGAATTATTCACCCCCAACATTTTCTCAGTATTTTTGCAATGATATTTTGCAGTGGTAAGAAACATGCACTTAAATCTTTCCGCTCATTTCGTAGGTAAATTTAAACTGCTCCACGTATTTTATGTATGCATAATGTTATACAGCTTTGCAAGAGTCACTTTGTCACTTAAAACAAATAATAATCTCGCTGTTACCTAAGTAATTGAATCTTTGAACTGAAAACGACAAGCTTATGAAAACAAACTGCCCCCGACATTGCATACCGTTGCGAGATATATAGAATAACTTGCGCTTCAGGTATTTACAGCAAAACTCAGTTTTTGTAGTATGACCTGACATTATTACCGCATTCTCAATTGTTGACCTGAGCAAAAAGGAAATATTTGAATTGATATTTGAACAGGGTTCTCTTTTGGTGGAGAACGACAATAACGAGATCAAAGGTAACCACTAATTGATGGAGACAAACCTCAAGCGGCATCTGCCACCGTTGCAAAGTGCAAATACAAACAGCGACTAACGACAGTAACTGAGAAACGGCCACCAATGACTAAGGAATCAAAGGAACAGAGGTTTGCTCTGGTTTGTGACACCGTTCACTGGTAGTTTTTCGATACATAACGACAGGCCTTCAACGTTGTATAATATATATTAAGCGAATTCACTTCTTCCAATTGCTCAGTTACATAAAATTGTGATCATTGTATAACAGCAATTTGTGCGTGGCACTTCTTGCCGTCGACTTGTCCAAGTTCCCAAAAACTTTACTCCCTTAGTGGGATAGATCTTTGATTTTATACAATACAATATATGATATCCAAGGTCTTTTCCTCCTCATATCTGAAGCCTGTACTTTAATTCAGTTCGGTTGTATTTTCTTTCGTCAGCACCTCTCTCTAAAATAACATCATATTAAGCTTTCAGCTTGATGGTTTATTTATGAGATCTTCTTTTAATTTGTATCACCACACTTATTATCAACGCATCAGATTTGCTTGTATTTACACCGAAATCTGTCAAATCGTCTTTTTTGTATACCAGTTCAAGCTCACTTTAAAAAAAACCACTGGTTAGCGACTGCCGGTCTTGTAGTCTATTTCGTCATAGGTAATTTTTGTGAACATGAAAATGTTGCACAAATAATGACCAACGTGTTTATTATTAAACATTATTTTCATTTTTAGTCTGTCAATGATAGCAATTTTCACTCCATTCATCATGCAAATTCCTACTAAAACTTAAAAAGTGGTGGTTATTTTTTCAGAATTAATTGAAAAGATAACGACTAGTATGTTGCTTTTTTTGGGAAGGCTACAAGGAGTCTTTATCACAGCGTTCCATAGTTATTACTGGCGTCATCGTCTCAGTCAGTCATAATGGTCGTCCTAAGATCAGTACTTGGATGATATTTGAAGCTCCATTTCTACTAGATCGGTAGACCACCTGCCATTGCACGACCCGCAAAGTAGCGTGGAGTAGCGACGACAGCAGCTTCATCAATCAAACAGCCAGAAGAGATGAGGTTTCTAGGGTGACAGCATTTCTTCGCGAGCGGCACAGGTTCAGTTCTGGATCCGTCCCCTTATTTGGAAATAATGGCGATGACGTCTTAAGTCTTCCTCTTTTTTCTTCAGGATGAACTCAATGTCATTTTGTTGGCTAAATGAGAAGATAATTGAAGATAAATTTATTTCATATTCAGGCAAAGACACAACGTTCATGTGGCACACTTAATACAATAGTAGCCTACATTGCACGCTACATGCCCAATATTTGTCTGTGGCACCGCTGAATGTTGGCATGTGGCTCTGAAGTAGCTGTTTGGTGATAATTAAATTGAAAAAAAATAGTGGTTTTTCTTGACTGCTGGATTTTTGCCAGTGACAACCGCGACGCTTAGACAAGCTTTTTTTTTTAGAGAAAAAGGAAAACTTGCTTTGCATTGTTCAGTAGGATTAAACCTGGCAATGTTGTCGAGGAAAGCGTGCTTTGCCGTCTTGTGGAAACACGTGTGCGATTTGATCATTTTGCATTACATACACAAACGGAATGAAAGGTCCCAAGCGATGAGTTATAGTCAGACTTGTCTTTTGAGCAACTTTTACTCTTCTTCGATGCAGCCTTTTGGAGTTATGTTAATTGAAGGTATACGTTTTAAACATTTTAAATTTTCATGCTTTCCCAGACAACAGAGGACGCTGTTCAGTCGATATGTTTCTCTGTTCAAATGTGGACCCCAAATTTGCTCACTGAAATTTTTACTTAGAACAGGAAAATATTATAAAGAAAAACAGTTGTTTTGTACAAAAATCAAGCCTCAATGAGGTTTTCTTCCGGAAATTGTATTTTTTCTCATGAGTATGTGGATTGCATCGGTACAAACCAACAGGGCACCAAAATACCGTTTAGAACAGCAAAATAAAATTTGAAAGATAAGGGTGTGTTTTGAGGCTTGTCGTTAGAAAAGGACATTGCAGGCACTAAATATGTTTGAGACAATAAAAGATGCCTAAAACTGCTTGCCGCGCTATGTGAGCTGCTAAAGAAATAATGAAACCTTACTGTGCGTATGACACCATCAGAGACTTTGTCAAAGGCAAAAGAAAATTATTGGCACTTTCCATGTTTTTTCCTTTAAACAGATTTTGCATGGATCGCCAAGTCCTTCAAATAATACGAGTTTGACATAGAGAATTTCATGTTCACCTCAGGCTGTTGTCAGGTAGCATTACATTGGACAGAGAAAAAGTCTTCTACTTCAAGTTAAGAAAAATCAATCTTAAGCGGTTCATACATGACCCTCGCTGAGTCACCTTTTTGGCTTGCCTTCCTGTGATGAGCGAAGATAATGGCTCACTTTGCTGTTCTTGTCACACCCAATTAGCGTCGCCTGCACGCAACGCACCTAAAAGTCCATTACCACGCCGTAATGGCAACCTTAAAACAACCTGAACACGTTGAGAAATGAGCTAGCCTTGTGTGGGGGGGCTCGGCCTCCAGAGGTGAGAGAATGGTTCGTTTCCTACAACGAAAAACACACCGTGTGCATTGCTCACACACGGATGGGGACCATCTTGAAGGCTTGAGCATGTGCACGATACTTCCACCGGTTTCGGCAGTGGGTGCACTAACTGAGGCGTTACGAGCTATCAGTTCTATCGCGTATGTGAAAACAAGAACTCGATGGACTGGAACACCGTGCGGAAAGGCAGTGTATAGCACGTGGGTTTTTTTTTCTGGGATACAGCTTAGGGCGCACCTGCAGTATTTACCGCCATGCCGTGTAAGGCGCGCATTAGAAGGAATAATTTCAAGTAAAATAAAGCGAAAAGATATGGGTTTCTTTTTCTCCCTTTCCCTTTTTAAAGCTCTGTGAGTTGCTGAAAGGTGCAAAATGCAAGATCCTGCCTTTTTACACCCTGTTGGAAATAAGGTTTTTTCCTAAAAACTGCTGGCACTATCCAGATACCTTATTCAGCTGTTTCAAGTGTCTTAGAATCGAGGTTTACAAAGCTTTCCAGCGTGTTGATCACAATCAGGATGTGCTGTGGTTAGGAGGCTTTTCTGGGTGTATCCTGAAGGGATTGTATCTGATACACGATGTCTATCTCGACGAAACTTGCTGCCGGTCACGCGTACTCATCAGAGGCTATGAGAGACTGTACACCGTGTCATGAAAGCAAATCAAACACAAACAGGCAATGCAGCCCGCTGGACTCAATTATCGATCGACTGGCTTCCAGTGAGATGTACCGTATCCGGATAGTCACTGTGGAATACAGAAGCAAGGAGATCAGTTATCAATATATCAATGTACACCCTTGCGCATGTGAGCTAATTTCCTTGAATCCCTTTGCATTTTTTTTAAATGTGGCTAGTTGTTCCCACTAATTCGAAAAAAAAATTCTTAAATTTGCCCAGATTATGGACATATTTCTTCCATTTCAAATCTCGTTTATTTGGCTAGGCCTATTGAAATAAAGCCAAATAGTAAAAACAAGTGTTTACTATACGGATCTGTTTTATTACCAGACTCGGTCTATAACTGGGCCAGTGAATCTTTGGCGTTCTCCTTGGTCTGATTCCAAGGGCCCCTGAAGTATTCAACCGAAAAAATTTCGAAATGACACCAGTGGCGTAGCTAGGATTTTACTAGCGGGAAGGGCACAAAGGGGGCACCAGCTTTCAGTGGCGTGGTTTCTTGGGTAGGCTATGCTTATGTTAGCCTCGTTCACTGATCAAGACAGATTATGATCAATTTTTCCTCTCCAATTTCTGGGTTAGGTGCACACGGGGAGAGGCTTCGACCTGGGAGGGATGCCCCATAGTCTCACCACTGTTCGAGGTGATTTAACATTAACATTTCGAACTCTGTGCATTTTTTATTTGGAAACTGCGTCAGGTATGTCTTGAACCGTGTAAATAATTGTTATTAAAAAGAGGAAATGTCGACCACCCTTTCAGGTTTTTGGTCTGGCAGATGGCAAATCAGTGGTTAGGGTCAAAATCCACAACGTTTCCAGTTTAAGCCGATACAAGCGAGGCGTATCGTGATTTAGTATGTTTGCTCGGACCTTGCGCTTATAAACCATGAAATCCCCGACGAGCGTCTGTGATTAATGTGCTGCAAACGTACAAACAATCGCCAAGCGTTACCAACAAGGCCCTAATGGGATGATCTACCATACTAATTTATACCTTTAATTATTCAGGAGAGGAAAAAGGTATGCAACTTAGTGATGTATTTCGGAAATTTTGTTTTATTTTCTTTGGAGATTTAGAAACTGGTTTGTTTCCGCCTTTGCTGTTCTCTATGGCTGGTTTAATTTCATATATAGTCACCACAAGTCAATTATAAGTCGGGTCCAGTGACAAGAGTTTCGCCTTAACCATGATAATGGCAACCTTTCGTCATTCTTTACACAGCTGTTATTTGTTTGATTTCTTGACTGATCCCTTTAATTGAGTTTTAGTGACGTTTGTGCATATTTTTCGTTATCAGCTTTTAGAATCTTGTAATTCAGTTTAGCCTTATTTTAGGCTTTGTTTTCCATCGGGAATATTTCTTTCCCTTAAATATTCCCCTTTCATGCTATACGAAAGGAATTCTAATAATTTTGAAAGATTTGGGATATCAAATTGAGTGGTACATCTATTAACATTTTCATTTTATTCGAAACTTTGTTGTAAAAAAAATCCGTTACCTCCCAAAAATGAATGAAGCAAACGCTACTGACTTTCATTACAGTTTACTTCAAGTACTCGTAGTTTCCCTAATGTTGACTTTCATTACAGTTTACTTCAAGTAGGCCTACTCGTAGTTTCCCTAATGCTGACTTTCATTACAGTTTACTTCAAGTACTCGTAGTTTCCCTGATGTTGTCTTCGTTTACTTCTACGAGCCCTTTTAGCCCGTGTTAATGTATTGTAGGTTTGGAAAACAAGATTCATAATTGTCCAAATAATTTGAAACAATTTATTTGGGTGATTATTCCAACGTAGATTATTGAGGTACACAACAAAGAACGTCGTCCAATATCACGAAAACTCTTGTATATGCACTTGGCTCTCTGGTTTATAATGAGAAATGACAAAATTTTGATGCGTTATTTCCTTGAGTTCCGATTTGGCATCGTCTGGGAGGATAAGTCCACTTCCTATGCAGACGCAAGACACATTGAAATTAAACATTGGCTGAAAACACTGAAAGAAAGAAAATTCATCAGTGCCAAATGTAACTGATACGGGCTAGAGTCGAGCGGCATTTGGAGCCAGACAAGGTTCTTCGCCATATCTTAATTTAAAAAATGGACTTGTGGGAAATAACCCTTCCAGGTCCGGGCGGCAAACGTACGTGCCTACATGAAAAGAAATAACAATAATGATAACAGTGATAGTTGAATGAAATGGAGGGTTTGTAATATTTCCTAACACATTCCCTTTCAGATATTTGCTTTATTAAAATTCCATAGCAGTGGCGTGTATGCCATCTTTTTCATAAATGATGTGTGGTACAGACGTTTCTGTTAAAACGACGTTACAATTACCGTTGTACAACTTGCTTTGCTTTCCTTGGTACACCTGATAAGTGACCATTGTTAACCCCTCCACTGACTGCCAACAGCCACTCCAATTCTCCTTCTACTCAGAGCTGTGCTTTCTTTTAACCCTCTTCTCTTTCATTCAAGAAATCTTGAAGAATCTCGCGGGGTCATGCAGCGAACGCGCGAAGTGCATCGTGTGCCTGGATGTCGCATCCGCGCAGCTGTGTAATTATTGGCGTTGATTGCATGCGGTCTACGTGCGGTTCTCCTATAATGGTGGACGCATCTTGCAGGTAATTAAGGTGCACAAGGTCAGCTTGATATCTCAAAGAATGACATGGTCGGGTGCACTTTATCACCTTTCACTGACGCCGTGTTTTGTTTCGAGCAGGTTTTCTTTTCAATTCACAATTCCTTTTGACAGGAAACATTCCCTGTCCACATGCTAGCAGGAAAGTTGTGTTTTATTGCTCTCCGTGGAAAGTGTAAGGAGGGTCAGGAGTATACAGGTGGATTTTTGTCTGGATGTGTAAGTTTTTTAGGTTCTTGTCGTTGGAAATAGTCTCAAATTCCTAACAGACCAACCAGCTCAAATTTGTACGTAACGTTGCGTATTTGATGAACAAAACAAATTAAACTGTCTTTCGCAATAAGACAAAAGCCCACAGCTTTAAAGAGCATCAATCCCAGAATTCTGATAAGCCTGGCAGCTAGTATTATATCCCTGTCACTCAAAAAGAATCTGAACTCATCCCCTTGCTGAAAAACCAGAGGAACCAATTAAATCTCAGCAAAGCACCACCAGGCTTTCCGTGTATAATCCTGTACACGGGCATGTACCCTCTGCGAGGCGGGAGTGCTATCACTTTCCCGCGATATCCCAGGGCGAAAGCCAACTGCAGACGGACACTGAACAACTTCAGGAGTCTTCAGTCAGCCTCTAGGAGCCGAGATTCATATCGCTGCCCCCGCCACTTCGCCTGAGGGAGTTCCTCCCATGTCACCCTCCGGAGTCTGATGACGTCTTCTTGTCTTCCCGGCCGCACAGTTTATTGATATGGGGCGGAATATTAATGAGTGGATTTTCTTCATATTTGTTATTTTTTTGTAATTGGTAGGAGGCTGTACAAGGGCTTATTACTTTTGAACAACCCAACACAGAAAAGGTACCGAAATGAAATACTTTGTATCTGCTGTGCTAGAATTAAGTTGCCACTATTTGAAGATGATGCAGATGCACTTTCCTCCCTTTGAAATGCAGCCAATGGTAAATATAAAATGTTCACACCTGCATTTGGGAGTTTCTTGGTTTCCTTGACAAAGTTGGGAGAAACCCTTTCGCACAAGATCTCCACCCCTGCGCGGAAGGTGTGCGGTATCATTTGTCTTCGTAATTTGGAACAGGGACATTCCTGTTTGCAACATCAGAAGCCTCTATTGGCTTGGGAGATCGCAAAGCGGAACACGGGAATTTAGCCTAACTTGTATTGTTTCTGGGAAAAAGAGCTCTTTTGAGGTACCCCTTTGGCCAGTTTTACACAAGTGAGCGTTGTTTTCAACGCGTTTGATAACATCGCACCCGGATCTGTAGTAAGTCATGACAGTGATCGGCGTCAAAAGTTTACCCTTTGGGTCGCCTCTAAAGTGCAGTAGAACGGGATTATTGTGGGGAACAGTGACCTGATAGTCATTTATTATTTCTTTGTTTAAAGTGATATGTCGTGATTGAAAGATCTACAATGAACAACTAAGGTACACGAAAGAGCACAAAAGAAGGTATTTGGTCTGGAGCGCCCAGATCGGCCTCTCGGAATGACAACATGCAAAACAAATTCCTAGTTGTGTATAAATATGCGTTATGGCTATGCTGGCAAAGGGAGTGAGCGGCCCACTGAAAATGCACAGGCAATTTTTGCTCAGATCCGTCGGGTTTTTTCTTGGGAAAACCCATTGAAATTGTCTCAACTATTGCTCAACTAGTCTTATTGGGTTTTGTAATTAAAAAAAAATCATGAATTTATTAGTGAAAAGGGCCATTGTAGAAACCCTAGTCCTATCACATGGGACCACATCCATCTCATGCCGGGCCTGCCACATCCTACTTACACCCATGCTTGCACAATCTCACCTATACCTCCACCTAATCAAATCTAAATCTTCACCCATACTCATCGCTCGATCTCCGAGCGTCGGTGACAGCGTTTCCCCATGCGGAAGTGTCGCGCACGAGCTAAAGTGTTGATTCGGCTCATCGGGCAAGCAAGGCTTATCCAGTCAGAGTTCACAGTGGGCCAGTACTATAGGATGGACTTTGCGAGTGAATTCCAATCTTAATTAAAGAATCATGGCAGTTAGTGAGATGCGTCCAGTGGTTTATTTCCTCACTGCAAATTAGAACGTTGGTCCTGTTTTTAGCAATTGGCACCAAATGGCACCAAATTTGGTGAAAGCTACACCCTTAAAAAGGAGCTTAGAGTTTAAGCACAATTCTATACGCACTTTTTGTACCCACATTTTGACACGTTTAATCCACGACGTGTTTTTGTTACGTGTTTAGGAATGTGTTTAAATGCTAAGAGGATTTCAAAAAGATGAACATGTATCACGTAAAAGCACCCGAAATCACATCAATCCCAGGTTCCAGCAGGTGGCGTACGTTTGTGCTGGGAACTAGGGGTGCGGGATGAGGTGGGGATGGGGGTTGTAGGGGATTACTTGCCTGGCCATGGAAATGTTCAAAGCAGGGGGAGGTGCTGACTTCTTGCAAGTGACACAGGGAGTGATGTTCATGATACAGGTGTACATCTGTAATACGTATTAAACTCCTGCGGAACCTTACATAAGAACGGCATATTTATGGCTTTTAAAAATTGCTCTCCCTTTTTTAGTTCTTTATATACATTTTGGATGTTTGGAAGCCTGCCTTATTTTTTCTCACCCCGAAAATGTGGGGAGATGATTCAATAGCCCATCGCCCTTGGTCAAAAAGCGCGGTAAATATACCCCCATCCCTCAGGATTTACGCCCATGATTTCGCCAGTTACGTTCATTGCAATCCTGGGTTAGAGTCATACCCAATTATATTCTATTAAGCGCAAAGCAGGAAGACCGTTTGTGCAGTGTGCTGGTATAAAATTTCGTGACGGAAAAGCCCATTCAAATGTATACCATTCTTGCTCAAAATTCGTCAAAATGCGTCTTCGCAAGCGAATTTATCGAGTTAGTTCGACCCATTTTCATGAAACTAAAAAGACACATTAAATTTAACCTAGCATAACACCTTGACTAAATCCTTGCATAACATAAAATAAAATACATGTTAAATGTTAAATTAAATGCACTTGAAGTGTGCTAAAAGGTATTCAGCCCAAGGTATAGCTTTGCATTTACATTAAGGGTCTCTAAAGTGTTGACTTATAAAAAATTAAAACGCAATAAATAGAGTTTGAATGTAATAAGTTCAAAAACAATTTTCTTGTTTATTGACTAATTTAAAATGAGGAGTCTCTGTCGTAAAAAAGAAATACACTTAATGGTTCCTGTTTTCCCAAAGATCATCTACGCCTTTGACTGCATTTTATTTGCCCTCTTACCATCCTTAGCTGTTTAGGTATCAACATTAACAGGCTTTCATTTTGTAACAGACGAACCCTAAAACCATTTTGAAAAATTCTGCCCGTAAAATACTTATCTCGTGTGTAAATCATTTACATTGGTCGTTAACGTTCTTAGATAAAACAAAAACAAGCGATATATGAAACTAAACCTGCTGGGGATCTTTTATCACTTGTTTTTCATCGTAGATATCAGTTTATCAACGATACAAAACGGGGTTAATGTGCTATTGGAAGCATGTTATTCAGAGGCACGAAGCGGCATACAGTACATTGCAATTAAAATTTAACCCTGCGAAAATGACTGGGGTAAATTGTAAAAAGAATTCACATTCAAATTCACAGGCGAATTTCCCACTTGTGAAAAGAAAGCTGTTGATTATTTTCCCACTTGGTAAAAAAAGCTGTACAAATTTTTCTCACTTGTGAAAATTTTTCCCACTTGTGAAATAAAGCTTTAAAACACTTCCTCACTTGTGTAAAAGGTGTGAACATTTTTCCCACTGGTGTAAAAAGATGTGAAAAACTTTCCCTCTTGTGAAATAAGTTATGAATTTCCTTTTTCACAGAGGGGAAGAAGGTGTGATTTTTTTTCCACTAGAGGGAAAATGGTTTTCACAGATTGTGAAATGAGTATTCATTTTTCCAGATGGGAAAAAGTGTGAAATGTTTTCCCCTTTTGGGGTTAACTTTCAGTTACAATGTACTGACTGTATATAACAGCTGAATACTGCTATATAAAAACAATTTTGCAAAGTACGTTTTCGGCCGTTTCACACTTTCCCTCTCAGTTTTGAACATTTCTGGTTTTACCTCAACTTTATTGATTAGTTTGATACCTAAACGCTCTCAAACAGTTGTCCTTAAAATATTTTCTTAAACTTCAGCTTGGGAAAAACAGGATATGTCTGAGGTGTTTTCCACTGAATTGGCTAAATTTCGCTGTTTAAAACAACAACGTTGCTATTCAAAAGATGGATCCATAGATAAGGCGGGGGCGGCATCTGTTGATTGACACCCAGAGAAATAAAAAAAACCGATTTGCTTGGAGCTGTTGCTTTTTTTTAACAAGGCTGTCCCCTGTGTGCACAAAATAAATTCTGCATGAAAAGACAACCCAAGGATTAGAATTGTCATAACTGATCATCTTGTTTTGTTCTTTTAAACCATTTGTCCCGAGGAAATTTCCAAATGTCTGAGGGTACACAGGTAAAATGTCTCTTCACATCTCTGGGCCCGTTCGTCTTGGCTATGAGGTCAGTGTACTCTTTCATAACTGAGGAAGTCGTTGTATAACAGACTGGTCCGGTACCAATGAGCCATGTTTAGAATATAAATAAGTAATTCCCCAGAAAATGATCGGGGATTCGGCTTACGATTTTTTTTTTCTAATTTTTGATGGTGTTCTCTTTCGCTTTTTTTATTTTCAAAATGTCCAATTAGGACGGGTGACAATATGATTACTTGTCCAAAAGGTCGAACAAAGAAAATGTTTTAACTGCAGCTGGGGAGACACGCATGTCTGTGAAGTTGCTGCAGACGCCAGAAAATGGTGAGCATATAGGCGCACGTGTTATCTACCTTGAGCAGAAGCACCCCGTCATTGGTTGCAAAGAGCCATTTTGGTCGGGAGGTGTCCATTATTTTTGTTGGTAGCAATGCGACCGTAATGCGTGCATTTCACAATCGCATGTGAACAGCGAAGTGCAGTTCCTGGCAAAGGAGCTTTCCCTACCACGGAAATTGCGCCCTCTTTCGGGCCAGTTCGTGGCTCATTGCCACCTATACGTAGCAACAACTGTTGGACCTATCCTGATTACGAAGAATTGTGCAAGCGAGAACCAAGCAGTCAGCCATCCATTGAACATTCATTGGCGAGGAGGTCCCCCCGGCACGGGGCCAGTTCCTATACAGCTTGAACCTCCGAACTGAAGTCCGTGGATATAGAAGACGTTATAAGGACTCGATGAGGTCCACACAATGTTTCCTTTCTCTGACAAACAGTTTCAGAGGCATGTATTCTTATTCCTCCATGGGGTGACCAAATGTAGAGGGACGGTCAAGGAAAAAGCATGAAAAATCCAACTTGAAGGAGCTATTACAGAAGTTGGAGAAAATAAGCATTTCTCGCTAGTTTACCTCTTTCACAGGTATAACAACCGAATGTCCATACTCGTGCGCTTGTTTTTGTGTGCAGTGTTGTTTATGCAAAGAACACATATGTGTTTGTCATAACAATATCCCATTCAAACCTACACACAGTAACTGATGTGTTTTTCCACCGCCTGTTCATCATCATTCTCTGCGTATCATCGTTACATTAAAGCTTTCGAAATTACAAATCTGTTTATTTTTTTTTCTTCTGGAACTGACTGGAATTGAAAATTAATCAAAGACCGTGGCTGGGTCTTCTTGATGAAACGTTTCTCTCACGTCAAATCATGATATTCAACAAGAGGAGGTAATTCTCGTGGTGTCCTAATGACCCCTTGCTGAAGGATTTTGGTCGACATTATGCGTGGATTTACTTGGCGCAAGGTATCGGATCAATACGGTCTCCTGGTCACATGACTGTTCTATAAGAAATAAGAAGCCCGTTTTCTGTGGCGAATAGTATCGATCAGTGCCTAAATTTTCTGGCAAAACACTAAGTCTTTTCTTCAGAAGCCCCATGAAAGTATTATCCAAGTTGGAGCCTATCGTTCTGGTGTGAAAATGTAAAATGTAGTCACATTCTTGGTTTCAAGCTTGAAAAGAAGCACCTTCTATACGGCAAATAGCAGATTGATAAAGAAAGTTGAAGTACATATATGCGTTTATTCCTCAGAACATATTGTGTTAGGGTTCATTATCCACCTTTCAAAGAGCAAATATAATGTGGCCTGGACGGATAAACATTTTCCCTAGTCCAGACAGCTCCAAATCAGTTGACTTGAATAGCTTGAGTGGGCAAGAAACAAACTACCGAACAAGTTATCATCTTTTTCTCACTGTACTTCTCTTCCTTATCTTTTGGATTTCATGGGACGTCCTACAATATGGTGGAAGCATTGAGTTATCTTGCTGAATGATTTCACACGATTTTTTCACTCCTGCATCTCTCTATCGGTCCTCTCCTCGCTGCATGATAATGTTGAAATTATGGATCGAACATCTCAGGTAACATCCAAAGTTACAGGGACATTTTCTCCTTTCGGTGGCACAAACCTGATTACGTGCCGTGACATTGCATCATGAGTGCAATGTTGACTTGAATCAATTGATGAACATAACTAAACTCGCAGAACTTCAATGGCACAATTTCTTCTCGTCTGCGCTTGCCAAAAAGTCGAGAAAATTACCAAACTTAATGCGTTGTAATCCTCCACGGAAATGTGATCTCTATTTGAAGAATAATCTCATTTTCGTCATGTAAATGTCGAAGTCTATGAAATCCACCCTCGTGGAAAGATGTTGAACATGTCGTTGGTACCTCGCACCACTGATGACCAATCCAAGCGCCGTTACGTTAGTGCGATAGGCTGTGACGTCAACGATCTAATTTTACCTGATTTTCCCAATTAACTTTGCAGGTGTTTGACAAAATTGTGATTTTCGTTTTGCGTATGGGGTAGATTTCCTGGTAACGGTGGCCTTGGGTGTTTATTGACAGAGAGAAGTGAGGCCCTAATTGTCTCTTTCGGGATTAATAGAAAGACGATGAAGGATGGACCAAGATTAAACTAAGTTTACTTGATGCACAGATGTTAATGGTTTTCTGCCCCTGATCTCACGAGATTGTTTTGATATATCAAACGGGATTTCACCCAAGGATGTAAACTTAAGCATGGGTTTATCTCGGTTGTCTATAAAGTGTTACTAATGAAATGTTGTTTTCATGAGGCAGTTTTCGTATGTATCAACGATAGCTCTAGATTACTCGACTTTAAGAATTTGATATCGTCAGTTCTTTAGCTATTGGCCTTTATAATATTTATATGGATTATCGAACTTACTTGAATATCTATAGGCACAATACATCGTTTGCAAGGTGAAATTAAACCCAACGACTTAAATGTTTAGTGTCCAATAATTATTGGAAAGAGAAAGCCCACTCTCCCAGCTCTGCTTACAATCTTTTGTTGATATCTGGCCTATGGCGTCGTCATGAGCTACCGCTGAGAATGGTAGCTCAGAACGTCAGCTCAGGAAACGCTCGTCTCCTGTAATTTGATTGAAGTCTGAATTGGTTGTAGCCGGATTAATTGTTTGATGTGCACTTGAAACAAAGAGAAAAGGGAGATACCTACAAATTGCTGTGTTGATTTATCCACCTGCAAGCCAGCAGGGGTGGATCCAGGATTTTCCAAAAAGGGGGGCGTAAACTTAAGCTGTAATGGTACAATGCCCGTGCGAAGCCCTTACAGCGTGGGGTCTAGGGCCCGCTTAAGGGGCCTGGGGAAATTTTGGAGTGTAGTTGCTCTGTGGTGCAATTTCAGGCCGTATGACCCTTTTATGTCTTTGTCGCGTTTATGGGGTTGGGTCTCTCCTTCTTTTTTCTTCCCTTCCCTCTACACCGTGTTAAATACACGTCGGGCAAAATCCAAAATTAATTTACATCTCCCGGGCTCAAAGTCATCCTTGAAATAGATATAAAAATTGGCCATTCCACAAATTGTTCGTATTGCCAACTCATTTAATTTGTATTTAATCTAATCGTATTTTTAGTAACTACTGCTTTTAAATGTTTTATAATACTTTTAAATTTTGAATAACTCACGGTATAAATTTTCAAATTTTGGTATTGAAATTGTTTAAACCGAATTTCCTACCAAAAAACTACGATGCAACTATGTCAGTAACTGAATACCTTAAAAAGAGAGGGGCAAAATCCTTTATTCAATTGGGGGACCTTAGGTAGGTACAAACTTATTACTGTCCTCACACAGGGCTGCTGTGTATATCTTAAGTAGCCAATGTTCACGCTTCACCACAGGAGTGCTCAGGATTTCAGGGACCTTAACCCTACCAGTCCTCAAGCCTCCAATTTCAATGTGATTTTACATACGCCCCAAGGGGTTGGATTTTAATGGGCTTCGTCATGTTTTACTGCGAAAATCTTGAAAAGACATCATTAATGTTATCTTTGACATTTAAATATGTATCGTATATATAAGTACAAGGCACTTGCCCCATGTTTCATGGCTATCGGTCGGAAGTATAGCTTCAAAGCTATCTGATATAAACAGATGAAAAGAAGAGAAATCACCGGATCTTTGATGGTGTTAATGATAATATCTCAATTAAAGGTACCAAGCAGCTAATTAATATAGGCCTAAAACGCAGTTCCTAGATTACATCTAGAGTAATAAGTATACACCGCTGGAATTAAATTTGCAGTGATTACATCCGATTCTAGCCATGAAGATGCAGCATAGCAATCACACTAGTGTTGCTTCATGGCTACATTCCTATCACGAGTCCCCCCCCAACAAGCGAAGCAGCATCGATTTCATAACCCGTTGCAGGGATGGAGGGCAGTGATCTCGGCACATTGACTGAATATTGGCACGTTCAGGGCGAGGACTGGAGTGATTTGCCGCCATCTTGGGAAGCGTGAAATACCGCTCACTTTAAACGTAAATCAAGCTGTGCGTGTGAATGGGGACATGCAGGCCTTCAACGGATTAAAGGGACAATTTTTCTCTCTGTCTCCACGATAATTCGATCCCCTGAAAACGAGATGAAATAACATGCTTTGCTGGGGTGGAGCCAGGAATTTTTCCGGGAGGGGGGTCAGGAAGGGGATTTGTTTATGTGCCATTTTTTTCCGACGACCGAAAACGAAGATAAAACATTATACATGACATACCGGTATACTTTGATTACAGCGGTACTGGTTCACTTAGTTTTCCCATTTTTTTCCTTTTTATTTATTTATTTTTGTTTTTTTATTTTCATTTTTGGGTTCCAAAGCTGCGGGGGGGGGTGGATCATGCACCTGGTTTGTCTCCAAAACTACGGGGCAAATATGTGTAAAAGCGAGTGATATCAGCTCAGTGGTATAGTCTCGATCCATTTCTGTCGGCTGTCAAAAGGCTGATTCGTGTGAACTAATTTTTTCACTCTTTGACACCAGGGGTATTTTAGTAAAATCTTTCTATATCATTAGCCCACGAAATACTTTGCTATCATTTAATTCTGAAAATGTAAAACTGATGCCTTCCCCCAGTGGTAGCCATCTTTGAGGGTCCCTAGAATTGAGTCATGGTGGTTTCATTTTGTTCGTGCACGGTTACCCGGTGAGTAGATGGAGATCAGTGTCGGAGGACTGTCTCCCCAACCAAAAAGCCCATGTTTGTCTCATCCCCTCATCCCATTAAGCCTGATGATCACATATCAATCTTCTATTGAAGACCACCAAATCCCGACAGGACCGTTCCATACTAGACAAGAATTGCGTGCTAAATCTGGCCCAATGCGTCCAAACGCTATTACCGTGCACGGCAATAATTGCCTTCTTCCAAGATGGTTTTGTCAATTGATCCTCACCCCTCACTCAATATTGGTGCAGAGGGAATGTGGAATTCGCTGTTTTCAGGGATCACATGTGTGTAATGGAATGACAGTATTACAGTCATTTTGATCGCTTTGAATGCCTCAACGGATGAATATTCCCTGTGTGTCTTGTAAAATTCCTCTTATCGATTGAAATGAAAACATACTTGTTTGTATTAGAAGCGTCAGCCTCACTTACTATAGTTCTGAAATTTCTTTATCTACCAAACGATGGAGTGGAGCTTCGCGTTTACCATTCTGACCTGCCACCTCGTCTATGTGAAGAGCCGCTAACCTGCCTACTGAGCACGTCGCACTACATGTTTCATCCAACGGTGACTTTCAAACGATCACCGTTTGAATAACATCGTTAACATCGTTAGGTGATAGAGAACCCACCAACTAGATGATGGGGATTTGTTCAAGTACTGTATAATTTAAGAGAGGGCTAGATTAATACGAATAACCTAATCATGTGCCACCGCAAAGATGAAAAATCGGCAGAAGTGCAGAATGACGTCATTGATCCCCTGGGAACATGTTTGTCGAGATTTTCAATCCCCAAAATACCGAGCCTACAGCCCGTAATGTTATCGATGGCTGGAGTAGCTCAAGACGGGAATATAGCCCCTGGTTAATCTTTGAAGTATTAGGCCCAGCTTTCAAGGGCTGATCTGGGGATCAAATTTGGGCCCTAACCCTTCACCAATAAAGAAAATTTGGGAAAAGGAGATATATTGCTCTGATTCATTTCTCTCGCTTCCAAAAGTACGTATAGCCCCCAATATAGCCTCACAACCAGAGAGGTCATGAAAGGTTAGGCCTACATAATTTTTGGTTTGTCCCCAAACAAGTTTAGCTCCCTAAAAAAATATTTTTTTTCTTGATATATCTTTCAGTACCCTAACCGTCGGGTGTCCTTTCAATTTTTCAATGTAGAAATCTTCTAGTTTTCTGCAGATGACGTGGTGTTGTTTTAGGTCTTTGTATCCCGTAGCTGAATACCAGCTGGTGCACGTTGATCAAAATCGGTACATGCGCTCCTACAAGTATGCAGATCTAGCTTCAAAATGTGGGTTTCGGTTGCGATTCTATTGCGATGGACATACAAACTCCTTGTCTTTTCTTATTTACTTTATAGTTGTGGAGGTGAAATAGGCCTTTATATTTTAATGTACACGTTTCAGTATTTAAGCTAGACTTTATGGACAAAAAAAATATGACCTAACACGAAATAGTGACTGCTTCTCTCTATTTTCCGGACAATGAATATACGATCCATCTAAGTAAAAAATCACTCTAACCAGCTGGAACCAGGGACAATACGAATTCGTGCGAAATTTCCTAACTCCTTTTCTAAATATTTCAACCTCATTTTAGTGATGTTCAGTTTATACCGTCTAGTTAGGCTGAAATTTGTCTTTGGAAATAAGACAGTGGCAATTAATGAACATTTCATTGACTCGAGAACAAGTCCGAAAGGCCGAAAACGGACTTCATAAACACTATTTAAACCATAAAGGTAAATGCGTAAAGTGAAGCTTCAACATTTATTGATCACATTTGTTGTCTTTTCACAGTAAGAAAATAGGGTGATAAATATCAGATGTGACCTCCTCAATGAACAATTTATTTCATTCCGTTGTTTTAGGAGAAAGGGTTTTTGTTCGTTTAACTTGCATGCTCAGTACAGAAATCACCTTTTGTAGTTTTGACTACATATGCTTAATGACCAGAAGTTCATGCAAAGGCATTACAAATGAATATGTTTCCGTTATATCATTTTCGATTACAGGTTCTTCCTTAAATTTGGTTGGGGGAAAAAACGCCTAAGTGTCTCAAACTCGCTAGTACAGGTTTATCGGCTCATTGGTAGATGTCCCTCGTGCTCACCCCCACAGCACACCCTTGCTGGATAATGCCTTTCGTCAATGTTAGCAGGTCTATTTGCCAAGGTCCACACACGCTGCCTCCGACGCAATTCCATTTACTGGGCCTGTTATTGCCTGTTGTCTCTGCGGATTTCTCCGTCGCAATAGTCCCCCAACCTCTGAACAAATCTGGATGAATGTTGACAGCCCAAGAAGGGAGTGATGTAGGGACGCAAAGGTAAAGATTTTCACCAAAGAACTGAAGTGAAAGGAAATGACATTGCTCTGCAGTTTTATTAGCTCGTGAACCTCGCGCAGCCTACCGAATTCTATGGTATTACACTCCGGAGTGTCTCCACGGAACCACTGTACTGAGGAGTAAATTTAGCCCCACTTTTACACAACGGCCCTGAGATCATCCTCTTTCTTAATTGAAGAAGAGAGAATATCTTTAGACTATCTTTACCTATAGTTACCTAACATACCATAATATATTTGCGAAAATTTCAGCACAACCTCTCTCGATTTGTTGTCAAGGAACGAAGTCTGGAACACGTCGCATTGAAACTACTGCAAGCCTACCTGTAAATCTGTCTTCAGGATAAATGTGTTCTAATTCCTCCACCAGGAAAACATAAAAGTAAAAGGTAGAAAAACTCAGAAACACAATCACGCAAAATGAAAAACGTAGAAACAAAAAACAAAACAACTTAAAATGAGGGCAAAATTAATGGCAGAACAGGATGGGGAGCCATTAACATATACGAGAAGTAATAAAATACAACCCAAATATGTGAGCCGGAGAAAACATAACCTAAAATCATCGGTATTTTCACGAAGTGACAAAAACCCGGACAATCGAAAATCTTTCGATCTGGAGATTTTCGTACCATTTTACCTCCTTTGATCCAAAGAACAAATTAAGAGAATTTTAAAGCAAAATGTAGTTTACTTTCCTGATAACTGTTAAAAAAACTAGCTAAAAAGCTTAGTTTCTGTGTTTCTCCTGCATATTTTGCAAAATAGATTGAGTTAAAAGTAAGACGAATACAGGATTGCAGAGGTGCAATCGGTTTCGCGCACAAAGAATGTCAATACATTAAACTGGTGTATTGTCGGGAAATCGAACACTGACTTTATACGACTGAATGCACCCTCACTGAAACAAAAGTTTAATTTGTTAAATAGAAACGGGGATTTGAATGTTCGTTCTTTTTCGCTCGAAAACAAATGCTGCTATGACCAATTCATTTACACATTTTCCGAAATTGGCCAGGAAAACCTATACTATTACCCGCAGGTATTCATACCCATGCTTTCATATACATCTTGACGTTAATGTGGGGTTGTCGAAGATCCAGAGGTAACAAAGGAAGGTACTTCATTGTGATTGATTGCATCATACATTGAATGTGACGCTGCATCTCCAACTGACTGATAGCTCCACGCAACATCAAATTTCTAATGGCCTTGTCTTAAGTAGTCTCCATTTGTCAAGCGTTCTTGTGTGAGAGGTAAGTCTCCGTCTTTTCCCTGAGGGGTTTTCCTCTTTTCTGGTAGCCTGATTCAGTTTTTGTTCACCATTTGAAAAGGTAACATTTACCAACCGCGCTCAGAGAGAGTGAACGTATTTACCTGGATTCTGTAGCATTGCAATGTTTTTTGTAAATGAAACAATCTTTATCAACTTTACCAGTGTAAAATCGAACTAGAAACTCACTTCAGAGATGAGTTGTAAATTTCCATTTCCGAAATCTATAAAAAAATCTTTGAGGTGCTTAGAAAAGAGTTTTAGTTTAAACTAAAAAATAATGACGTCAGACAAAATGATTCCACATGGCGTGTTGCACCACTTCTATTCGTGTAATAAGTGTGCTTTGTGAGTTCAAGTTCCAATTTCAAATATTGATCTCCTTCGTCAACCTTTTCAAGCCTTTGGTGATTACTAATTCCCGAGAATCGAAGCCCCCCGTGGGTTTTACCGCTGAAATAACCACCCAATGTCAACATTTCTCTGTGTGTCTAGTATTTTTGAACAAAAAGTTTCTTCAATATCAAATTGTTTGCGCTTTCCATGTTGTGACGTGCAACCCCTATTCAGACATAAAGTACATGACATACTTGCAGACGCCGTGCCGTGTCGGCATTTTTTATAGTGATGTATGTCGTTGACTATCTGTCCAGTAATCTCCTCCAAGGCTTCTCATGAATGTCTGCTCATTATACTCAAGCAGTCCAACCCACTCATCGAGGGCTGCAATCTTCCCGGTGCATCTATACTGGTTCGGCTGTAACATGGCTCCATGGTCGTTGAACTATTCAGGTGGCTATAGTAGCAAATTCGAAGTCACCAACTTGATGACTCTATAGGGGTGCACCACAGCAAATCAATTTCCATAGACAGCAGTGATATATCCCCATACTTCACAAATATTTCAAAAATGCAACTCTCACAGGTGTTCAGGCTGTACCGAAAAATGATGTTCCACATGTCTTCTTCCATTTTTCTTTCCATTTTTAGTGGGTTGACCTGTGAATTTTTGAGAAATTCTCACCCAAAGCTGGCCACCCTTAAAAATGAAGGAAATTTCTCTGCTCGGGAAAGTAGCCATTTTGAAAAGGCATCCGTCTGCAAAATGGCTCAAAGAGTGCCACTTTCCGACCCGATTGGATCCAAATTGCTCAGAACTGGAAGCCCTGAGTCCAGCCCAAGGGTTCAGTCTCATATTTCTTCAATCCCCCTGTTCCAGGACCCTCTAATATAGAATATTTGTACTGTATAACTTTTATTAATGAGCTCGGCGGACATATTTCTGGCCTAAATACGTGGGTGCCGCCCTCTACGAAGCAGGAGATTATAGCAATGGATGTCATCAGACAAGGGACCACAAATGGTTCTGTTGTACTGCTTAAAAGGTAGCTGCAATCAATCTGTTTTAATACATACTTTCAAAAGTGTTTAAAAAGAAGTGCACTTTTCAGTGAATTTAACCAAATGAGAGTGTAAAAGATTGCAGGAAAATTGTGTCTAAGAAAATTTCATTGCGGCTGCACATATGCATCTCCTTTAAATTTATTTCATTCGACTGTCCCTCTGTTCACTGACAAAGTGGAGTTTTTTCATGGTCCATTCACATACGTGGTCACTGGAAATGGGATTCGCTGTTTGTCAAGTACTGTAACAATTTCATTGGAAATAAGAGATCTTAAATGTAAGGGACGGGATGGATTAATGGAATGTTCTGTTTCTGGTCAGAGTCTTTGAAAGAATAAAAGCTGGGTAGGTGGGAAAGGAAATAACATGTGTGAGCGTATGTCGGCTGTTCTGAGTGTGAATTAAATGTGAAAAGGTCTTTTGGTTTGAAAGAAAAGGTGGACGTGTCGAAATGAATGTTGATATCAACGGGAAAAGAGAGAAGTGAATAATTTAGGAATCTGGGCCAATCCTTTTAAAGACAAACTACTTTCGTAAATGTATCCCCAAAGTGTGACGGCCTCTTTTTCCAGACGCAATTTGACATTTTCCTTAACCTGTTTCTTCATGATGGCTCCATTCGCCAACTTTGTGATCATTCAGGTTTCGTGTTTTATGATATGCGGGAACATTTTTTTAGAAATTGTTGCCAAAAAGGTAAACAAGTGTGTGCATTAGTGTGTCAACGCCTTCAATCGTGGACCTATAACAATAGAAGACAATAGGGTCCACGGTTGCTAAAGAGTCCACGGTTGGAAAACGTGTACAAAACATATGGGAGGTCTTCCGAAAAGTTAAAGTATGAACAAAAGAGGAACAATAGGGAGCCCACGATTGAAAGCGTTTACGCACTTGTGTGTGTGTGTTTTTATTGTTGTTTTGTTTCGTTTTGTTTTGTTTTTTAAGATTGTTTAGACGACGAACCGCCAGCTCCCATCGCTGCAACATATCATCAGCCAAGATGATCGCAAGAATGATTTACTACACGCGTGGGTGTCTACCTGGACACAGTTAGGAGAGTAAGATCGTTCGATTGAGGCTACCGCCAGATATAAATCAAGTCCAAGTCAATAAATAAATTAACAACTTGGCGGGATGCTCCTTCGTTGATTGGGGCATGAAACGGCCCGTCTGGCGTGCATTTCGCCGGACTCACAAAATGTGCAATTTGCGTGGCTGTAGGGGACGACACATTCCTGCCGATAAATCATGAATTGAGTTAAGAGTAACTTAATCAAAATTCTGTAAATGCAATTTTCCTTTCGATTTGGGATTTGAGGGCCTATTCATATTGCAACGAACACATAGTGCATATCACCTTTTCGTGCTCTAAGGACATCCATTGTCACCTGCACAGCGTGGATTTTTCATCAAGTTATCACAAAACATATGCATCTAAATGTGACACAACTGTTCATTTTGTCAAGAAGGCTCAAAAGAATGAATTTTTAATACATGTCCTTCTAGCCTTGTTAGTTAAATATCATAAAAGCCTGGATCAGTGCACCTGACCCACCCTCAGAACTGTGGGCCAGTCTTACGTCCGTCGCGCAGTGGGAGCTGGGCGGATGTCAGACCCCGGAGTTCTGGGGGTACACCTGACCGATTCAATCTCCCGAAATTACATGGTGAATGAGGACTGATGGTTAACACATGGAACGACATTTGTAACTGAAATTAACGTGCTGAGAAAATAGTTTCTGAAGCTGAACTTCATCAGTATATTTCTTGCTGGCATTGTGAGTACGAAGAATGAACTTGCGTTATTTTTTAAAGTCAGTCAATCCGAACGCATGGTTATTATACTTATTATATTATACGAAATCTTACTCCAATTTTGGTCAATCTCCCAGAAACGTGTGCCAATCACAGGTAAACAGCGGCCACTGTTTCTTGCCTCCTCATCAAAATTTTAGAAATCTATTTTTCAAAATCAGTGTTATTTCTGCCACTGTGTGGTTCATCTTCCACTGAACTTGTTTTCAACAATGAAGTGGAAATCTTAACAAAATTATACCGATAGGCCTACGCATCCTATCTCACGCAAGTCGGTCCCAACCCTTGAGAAAGGAAACGCTGAAAACAAGAAACTGATGCTTTAAACCAAACCGTGGGATTTCCAACGTATCTAATTTAGTGATAGTTAATCCCCCCTGTAGAGACCAAATGTTGGAACAGGGAGCACATTTAACCCTATCAGTCGCGACCAAACACCCATCTGCTGTCTGCTGGTTGGTTTTATGCCCCTAATGTCGTAAGAGAACACCTCGATGATGAATGATTGTCTAGTCACCCTACTCTGTAATTACTGCTGCCTGGCTCACCTTACAAAAAACACTCGAGTTAAGAGTACACGTGCCGAGATAAAGATGTTCAAATGGTTTTATGTGATGTTGTTTGCGTAACGTCGATTAACCTGTTTTCATTCAAACAGGGAATGTATTGATAACATTCACCGTTGCAGGTAATCGTGGTATGCATCTTTTTAACGATAAAGCAATGGCTTAGCCAAAATGTTGTTAGATTAAGCTTTTTGAGGGAAGAGTCGTAGCACTCCCGGATGACCAATTGTAGACAATTGCTGATTTCCAGACTGGAACGCAGTAGGTCTAAACCACAGGACACACAATTCTACCTTCATAGAATTCATCGTTTCTATCGTGATAAATCAAAGTCTGCTTATTGACACGACTAGAATTTTTCTCTTTGATTCATAGCTTGAGAGGTTTTTAGCGAAGCAAAGTCCAAGAACTATTGCGGCAATAACTGACGCACGCACAATGTGTCATTGGCTATACCGATGGCAAATTAAAGAGTCCCAAGCGCGACCAACAGAGGGCGCAATTTTCGTTGCAACAAGAGGCTCTTTGGGTAGGAACTGCACTTCGCTGGTTCACAAACGACTATGAAATATGCATGCGTTGCTTTCGCACAGCTACAGACAAAAATGAACGCTTCCAACCAACTTCGTTCGTCGCCCAAATTGATCAAGATAACCAATGATTTGAAATATATCACTAAAAGACAAGTGATCAGTGTACTTAGAGCGAAGATAAATTACCACAGTGTGATTGTGCCAAGACCGGCATGCTTTATCATAATAGCCAACACTTTGCCCGTGTTAAAGCATTGCCACTGGCGAACAAAAAAATTAAATAACGCTTCGCTAACAGAAGTGATAACCTGGCGTCCACAGGTCGTGCACAATGTAGCCAATCACAGTGCAGAGCCATCGCCCCTTCCCAGCATCCTGTTCAGACGCTGGATGCCGAGCGAACCGACCAACATGGCTCTTTTGTAACCAATGAGGGGGTGTTTCTACTCAAGGTGGAGAGTTTACCACTTATACTTGCAAAGAAACGCATATACACATTTGACAACTAAATAAAATAACTTCTACGTAGAGTTTTCTGCATCTATAAACTACAAGCGAGTCCTGGGGATAAAATTTTAAAAACAATTATGCTTTGCATGCAGCTCAGACGTACCAACTCTTGAAATTCGCAATGATTCACTGTTTACCTATTTCCATTACGCGTCCTTCCCTGCCCATCCATGAAGGGTTGAACACCATGCATGGGAGCATGAAGGGTTGAACACCATGCACGGGAGCGTAAAGATCCGGCCAACGTCTCGAACCTATAAAAAGGTGCTCAACTGGACTTGGCGGACGCCAGACAGTCCCAGCCCTTATCCGTTATTAGGATAAGGGCAGTGCTGGTATTTCACGACGGAAAATTAAATGCTTGTCAACTTGCGCAGAGCGTCCACCTAAATGCCTCGGATTTCATCGCAGTTATGCTCATGAATACGTAAATTTACATGAGCATAAAAATCAAAATATCCGAAAACAAAATAGATAAAAATAGTTAAAAAAAGGTTAATTGAAACACAAAACTTTGCTTTCACAGGGTCCCTTTAAACACACAGGATTAAACCGAAGCCATTAGCTGATTTAAGAATTATTTTGACATGATTTGAAGACAATCATAATAACGAAATTATGGAAACTGCCAAACACCACGCTATCTATATTTCATTCATAGAGTGGGCATGAAAAAGATTCAGAATGTTGTTAAACATGTGAAAATGAAATTGAACAAGACAAATACTGAGAATAACAGAATAAAACCGTGAATTAGTTGCATATTCTTGCCATCTGAACTACAAGCTGGAGTTGACCTCTTGGAGTTTGAAACTGCATTCTTATAAACGAATTTGAAAATCAAAACTACACTCGTGTCACTATTGATGCGCAAATCCCGCGAAGGTAACTGCTCTTTTCCCATAGTACGAGGACCGCGTATGCAAACTGAATGCCCTCAGACGTCCTCAGATGAATGCTCCGGGAGAAGAGTTCTGTGACCAATGAATTTGAAAACTCAAAAAACGAACTGGATTATATGTATAATAGCAAAACGAAACGGTCATTTAGGCCAGTTGTGCCAAACCACGTGAAATTGGACGACACTTCAATCAAATTGTACAAAAATGATATCAAATTTGCCAAGAAAACCTATCCACCTCGAGCTGCAGCACCCCCTTTTTCGGTTGGAAAGAGCCACGTTGGTCGGGAATGTTCATTTTATGGGTAGCGATGCGACCGTAACGTGCGTATTTCCTAGTCGTTCGTGAACCAGTGAAGTTCAGTTCCGACCAAAGGAGCCTCCGTTGCTAAAAAAAATAGCACCCTCTCTTGGTCCAGCTCGAGGCTTATAATTTTCTCCGTAGATATTCAAGTTTTCATGTTAATATGCATACCCACTCTGACTTGTACGATTTCATGCTGTAAGATTTTTAACAAGTTTTTGGTGTTTACGTTTTACAGTCAGTTTTTCAGCTTAGATGTACCGTATGTTAGAATATGTTTTGTCGCTACTGTTCGGCACTATATAGCTGCTCCACACGCGTTTTTTTTATTTGAACCGGGTATAAACATGAAATAAAGGCAGGAAATATTCCATATGTAAGCCCCTTACATTCACTTAGGAATTATAAATTCCGTTGAATGAGAGCATGATGGATGGAACCTTTTACAAGTTGACTTTATTGAATCCCCGATCAACCTCTATCCAAGGGTTTTGATGAATTTGAATGAATTTATGGACAGACTGATCAGGTAAGGAAATTGAATGACAATTTCGTGATGCTCAAATGCATATGACAGGGATCACTTAACTTTAACGAATTTGAACGAGCCATGCGTTAAACTGAAATTGGCAAGGAAAACATACTGTATACACACTGTTAAAAAATACATTTCTATAAGACTCTCCTGTTGGTACGCCTATACAGACAGAAATGGACAGTAGAATGTGCTGTCCCAAAACAGCAACTTCTGTAATGCCAACTGACAATAGAATCTACCGTTATTTAACAGACTGTGTCCGGTATCAGACATAATAAGGGATATTATTCTGCCATTTCCTTAGTTTTATAGTTGAAATTGAAAATGCAAGCCCTCGATCGGTACAACATCGTGGATTACAGATTTCACTAAGTTTTAGACCTTTTCAGGTTTCAGTGGAAGGGAATACAAATATAAACGCTGAACTGAATCATGTATGACGAACGTATTTTCATGTCGACTATTATTTTGCCATAATTGAAGATATAAGGGTTAACTTTATTTTGTAATAGTCAAACAAAACCCTGGCTGCGCACCTTCGCCAAGAACATGCGCAATCGGCCCTCAACTTGTAGAAATCCAGCCGATGATTTCATACATCTTCAAAACACACTGAATCACATGTCATCAAAATTAGGAAAAGGATAACGAGAACCAGCGATTGAGCCGTGTCCGGCGTCTTCAGGTCCTAAATGAATGGTCGACTGGACTCGTCTAACACATCCATCGTTTGGATGACACTGTCGACGGACGTTTACTTTAGTTGACGCCGGAACTTGCCCCTAGATTGTAGGAAAAGTAATCTTCGTCCATTGCTTAGCCTTTAGTCAAGGCGCTTGCTGCGATCATTGAATAGGCCTATAAGCCCGTGGATACGAGGCACGAACAGTATATCTTGCATGAGGTATGACTAGTGCGCCATTCGATTTTACCACTGGTTTCAAATAGCAACTTTGGTCCCTTCTCCTACTTAGACAGGTTACTGCCAGCTGGTCCCGTATTCCGCAGGCAAACAAGTCTTCTTGGCGAGGGCGCAATGTCAGTTCGTGGGCGTTCGTGGGAAGTCAATAGTGGCGCCGCTTGACTTGGTTTGCTGCTCTTAGGTATAAATACAGCAAAGATTGATTCACACGCATTACCCAGTTTCCTCTGTATATAGAGAACTGTGTGTACACGTATTTATTTAACTGTCAAGTGATGAACGAACCCCAGCTTGGTATTATTAATGCATCCGCTGGGGTTAGTTCTGTTGTTCGTAATGAACCTCTAAATTGCGTCAAGGCAAGTAATTTGCAAAGCTTCCAGAAATGTTTATTTTCGTGTTCACGAAAAGTATGATTACTGTTATGACCTTGCTGTGAAAACCGTCAGCTAGTCGTTTCTGATTCACTGTAAGCGCTACTGCACGGGGAAGAGGTCAAACTGCATGTTAAACGCAGGGTACGGCTGTCCACGAACAAGTAAGAAACCTAATAAAACAATTATTTCTCTAATCTGGGGGTTTGCTGCGCATAGTGAGATTTGCTGGAGGGAACTGAATCGGGACTGGATATTTACTGAAAAATTTCACTTGTTAGGTTGTAGATTTCAGTAAATTCCACAGATTATAATCAAAAACATGAACGAACATTAAGAAGATGACCCGTCGTGTGCATAAAAGCGCCTACCTTAGACGAGTTTGCGCTCTTCGTGTCCGTGTGTCGGTGAAGAGCGTCCATCGAAATACTGATATGGAGCCAATCATAAATTGATGTGTGCAGCGGCAAAAGACGAATGTAATAACCCCTAACCTGTTCTTTCAAACTTGGCCATTTAGAATTCTGCGGGTTTCAATTACTAGTTCAAATTTATATGCGCTTGGAACAACTATTGAATGACTTATTTGTTTTATTTCTGGACAGATGGAACGCATAAGCACAGGGATTTTTTCAAGATCACAGTGAGGTTTTCGTCTATAACGACTAGTACAATTTGGAGCTTGAGGGGATCTCAGACCGGAACAATGAGTCAAAAAGTTATAAGTTGTGACAGTCTCTGCAAGAAATGAATTCAAGAATTTCAGTTCAGCTTTCGATTATTGACCAGTTTTAAAGGGGTGCAGGTGGCCAAGTGGTTATCAGAGTGCACTGAATTAATTGAAGCCCCATTGAAGACAATGTAAAATCGACCACGTTTGCAGCCCCGGTGCGGGCAACCGAAGTCCCTCGGGGTTCTCAAACAAAAAACAAAGTGTTCTGGAGTCATTCAGCTCTCAATTGATTTTCAATTTTTAGTGGGTTAACCAAAGAAATTTTGAGTTATCCACTCAAAAACAAACTCCCCTCCAAAAAAGTGAACGTTCCCAAGTCTGTCAGCGGCCATTTTTCAAATGACATCCCTCCACCTTTTCAGGCTCTTGGGACAATTTTTCAGTAGCATTTTTCTATGCTTCGCCCTGGGATGGGAGCCTTTGAATCTACGGAGTTCATTCTGGGCCATTCTTCCATAATTCCACAAATTCTTGGGCCACAAAATCTCCTCTTTTTCAAATAAACTGCAGGGGTACTTTTTGAGCGCCTCCGCCTGGCGAAGAATTTCCCGTGAATTGGGCAGGGTACCCAGGAGATATTTGTGTCTCCTGACCACGAGGGTCAAGGGTTCCAATCCAGCTGCTGGCTCTGAGTTATGTGGCCTTGGGCAAGTCACTTAACCCTTGCTTGGATCTGTCCACTCAGCATAGCTTTGGGGGCAACCTGTAATGGACTGGCATGCATCCCATCCACAGAGAAACATAAATTATTCTCAGTCGTTTCGTGCCAAGGAAACCAGAAAAAATCACCAGTTTGTGCGATAACCCTAATGCCTCGGTCCAAATTTGCTTGTTTTTTCCCTAAAGAGTATGCAATATTGCTAAAATGTACGTGCTTGGCGATATTTGACTGAGTGGCATAACACCTGTGCAGGCAAGTGGGGGGAATCAAAATCCTGATTAATTGCCTGGGCAACACATCACAGCTAGGAGGCGCTCTTCCTGATACACAAAATGGAATGCGTACGTTGTACATGTATGTAAATGTTTGCTTCCCGTCCCGGAAACGGGGGGGGGGGGGAGGAATCCGATACCCGTCCCCGTATTCTCCCCATCAAGTCCCTGCATTATGTAAACTATGACATTAAGTATAATAATAGGACTTTTCTACACCTATGAAATGACAGCATGCAAGACACCCATAGATCTGACGTAAATCGAGGGGGATGCAAGGGGGGGCATACCCATACCAAAAGGAGCAGGGGGGGGGGGTAAAAATGAGAGAAAGTTATGAGAGACACCTTCGCTTCATTTCCTTCAAGTAGCATGGCAAAAGCTCCATATTTAGCCTAACCCCTCAGAAATGCCATAAAAGTTACAAAACGATTCGGACATTTCTGTCCCCCCAAGCAGTTTGGGCTCCCCCCGCCAAATTTGGTTCTGGATAAGTTCTTTTCAGCTCATAATCTAGACCCCCATCTATTGAATACTTAAGAAAGCGTGTTGTTTTAAAGTTCATACATACAAGATTTTGTCTAACAAATGTTCATTGTTATTTTTCAATATTATTTAAAACTATCTTATTTATGTATTTTTTTCAGATAACATCTTAGGAGAGCCTCACAATTAAGTGATTAAGTGAACTTCGCTTCTTGGCAATCCGGGGGGGGGGGCTACCAGCTTGTACTATGTATTTTGTCATTTTCTACGTCTCTGTTTACAAGCTTTATTTGTCGTCTCCTTCTTGATACCTGAGAAATAATAAATAAAATGAAACTCAGTTCCCCACCCACACCACACTTGTACTTTGAATACAGACAATGACCCCTGTATTTTGTCCCAACCCTTCTCGTGTATTCGGGGTAATGCCCTCAAGGTCAGTCACCCCAACGAATACATCGTAAGTTACTACGTACAAACCAGAGGGCGTGATTTTTATCTGCTTTGTAAAATGCACACAGGGCCTAAGTGCCAGGCGCTTTCAGAGGCTTTTTTCACTTCCCCGTTCGATGCAAGGATATTTATCGGATCCACTCTAGAAACCCCTTGGCATACTACGCTGGCGTGACTTTAAGTCCATCAGATGTTATCTATGTGTCGTTTCGGCAAATGTCAGGTACAAGAGGAATTTCGGATGTTGCACTGAATTTTAATCATGGAATGGATTCAACAAGGGGTTAAGATCTCACCTTATTTTAGAACTTACTTTTTTAAATGAAAAAATGCACGATTTTCATTTCCGTCATCAGATCGAATTTCCAAATCTCATATACCGTCATCTTTCCCCCAGAAATCTGTAAATCTGATAACCTGAACTGTTCACGTTTTAGCTTATTCTACAAAATCGGTTTTCAAAAACTCAAGTGTATTCTCATACTTGATCCAAATTTAGTCTGGGCAGCATCCTCAGTTTGCTGAGCCCACAGTAAATGGCTACTTAGCCGACGTGTAATAATTTCACACGGCCTTTTCACGCTGCCATCTGCCAGTACAAATTTCTACACCGTGTGATATTGTGTTTGGCCATCGTTATGAGGTGGGACTCATTTGGTGAATTTACCAAAAGCCGTTATCACCGAACTGAAGGAAGGTCTCTATAGGGGGCACCGCCATTACACAGTACCCACAATGTCGTAGCATCAGTATGAGCCGTCACCAAGTGCATGGCCATGACAATGTCTTGCTACAATTCAACAGGGACCAACACATTGAAAAGGCTGCTTGTGCACGTCTAGTGAATCATGGAAGAATGTTTCGAAGGAACTGCAGCATACTGTAATTACTTAATCACTTTTTATTTCAAGTGGACGGATTACAACGAAAGTATGACCAACGCACGGCAGAAGGGCCAAGAATATATATATATACAAAGGTCATCTGTTCCTATATAGAAAATTTTGAAGTTGCCTGCTTGTAAAAACAAAGGTTTTCTCGTTATAATTGCTTAAGGATTCATCCACTAAAAAATAAAACGGAAGAAAAATTCCGCGAAATTGGAGAGTTTCTGAAAATGATAATAAACCTCCAGTAGATATTACCACAGGCAAAGTTTTAGTGACAAAACCTCACTGTTTATCACTCAGTTATTGACTGTTTTCAGTAGAGAGCAAACTACAAGTATATTTGAGGTGTAACAAACTTTGGAATATTTTTCATTGCAAATTCTATGGACGGATTTCACCAGGCACTTGTCATTCACGATATTATTTCAATCCACTAGAAGAAAATCACAGTAATGTATTTATATATATATTCATATACATCTATGAAAAATATCCACAAACCTTCAAATAAAAGAAATCTCATTTGGACAGAAACAAAGTAAACAAGGTATACTTTGGATTACAAACAAGCAATAAAAATGGATCCATATGATGCTACACACTTGGCCAACTGTACATGAAATGAAATAAACTGTCAATTACAAACGCAACATGCAAGAACAATACAGCCAGCATTTTTCATTAGTTGAATTATGAACCCGCCGACTCCAAATAATGCAATTTTAGAAGAAAAAAGAAAAAAAATTGGCACTTTTTTTATTCCCGATGGTCTTTTTTTTCTAGTGTTTTGAGAAAAAAAAGGGGACTAAATTTATTTTTCCTCCTCTGATAAGTTAATTGTAGGGGAAAAATGGAACTCAAGAGTTTTATTTTTTTTTCTGTCCTTGGACCCTGCAAAATTTCATGCTATGTTCGTAATCCAATAAATAAATGCTGGCCTATCTGTCAACGTGAGCCGACTTATTGCATTGGCAGAGATTTGCTAATCTAATACCCAATGAGCTCAATTCTCAAATGCAATAATGTGGCTTTATACACTTCATCACACCAAGCTAGTATTCTGTTTCAACATAAATTCATTTACGCACACAACACGCACAATACTCCCCCAGGTCTTCAGCCACACCTTGTGCAGTGAGACTGACTGAATTAGGTTAAAACAGAGAGGAGCAAGTAGTAAAAATTTAACCAACGCACACGACAGCTGTGCACAGTTTACAACTCATGTGCACTCTTGGAGCATCAATCCAACTCAATCGTCCAGCTGGCACAACAGTGCCACTCCCCTGGTGATCCACAGATCGGCAGGGAGCGACGTAGGCAGATGAATGGCAGTTACAAAGTTGGTGGAGTGACCGGTGGAGGACAGGGTGCCGGCACGCTGCGAGGTGCGATACAGAGGGCACTCGTACATGCCACCGGTCCAGGCGGGAACTCCCTCTGCTTGGGTGGGGTTAGGGGTGGGTGCGGCTGATGAGACAGAGGGCGGGGCAACTCCTTCTGGAGAAGCCTGAAGAAAAAAAGAGGATGGAATTGGTTGAATTTCAAAAGGGAGTGAGAAGCCATACTAAGGTATGTAATTGGCAGAAAACCATTTCGTGATGTATCCTGATGTAAGGGTGTGAGACTACAAAACCAGATTTTGGCTCACTTGGCTGGTAGTAACTTTATGGCTCAATTGGCACAAGTTTCTACAAAGCTTCAGGCCATGGTATGCTTTATAAAAATCCAGAACCCCATATTTTTGTGACTTTGTGAACTGCACGTATAATTGAGATACAAATGAGTCTGACAGGAAATATACTTTTTAGTTGAATTCTGCAATATTTCTGATAAAATTAAACCCAAAAAATTTACCTGGACTGGGATGAAATGGACCTCTGGTAAACGGCAGAACCGCTCCTCTGGTCTGGAGTCCTGAAGCATGTAGGTAGCTGGGTCAAAGCGTGCTCCGTCCAGGAACAGACCAAACACAAGTACCCCATCTGCAGGAGGGCTGGGACCCTGTTCAAATGGACATCAGCAGGCAGCATTAATGAACTTGAAGAATAACAAGACTAGTGGCTCAGCAGACTCGTTCTTTTCACTCTGACTGGAAGCACCCCCTCATTGCCAAAGGCGAGAGAGGTCGGTGGGAACCATTTCGATTTGAGCCACGACATTTCACAAAAATCCCAAGCATAACAGAAAGTGGTCGCACATGCTCAGCACAGCCATTGCCAAAGTCTTATGATTCAATTTGAAAAATGTCATCTGTTGGTCCTGCATGGAGTGGATTACTGATGAATCCTGCAACTATGGTTACGGTGTTATCAGAAATTCCCACAAATCACTTCAATAGCAAAAGGCACAGTGAAAACTTCATGAATAAAGTGTTTTGTCAATATGCACAAAAGCAAACATAACACCTTCGGCCATTGATGGGGTCCACTGGGAATATAGGGTGACAGCGTCACCAATTTCATCGGCAGAACAAAAGATGGAAGACAGCCTGAGTGCTATATCATTAGGCCTGGAAGGATACTGTCAGGAGAGGCAGAGTCTCCCCTTCTAACTTTACTGAGCCAACTATTTTGCTACATGTACCTCACAGTGCAAATGATCTCAAGAGTAACTGACCTTGAAGGCAACTTCTCTCACATTGATTGGCTCCTCCACATTGCTGAGTGTCTCTTCAGTGTCTTCAACCCCTGCCATGACCTTGAAGTCAAAGGTCAATGAATCTACTGACACACCTTCTTTTCTGGCGTGGTTCTGGAGAACCGCAGTCAGGAAACCTGTTAAAAAAGTGTATAAAAGGACTAAAATACAAATTAGGAAAACTGCTTTGCTGACTAGATTCTATCACATTTCCACAGAAAAAGCACAAGAACTTATTTTCGAGGACCCGTTTTGAACAAAAGATTGACTTCATATGATAGGAGAAATCTCATGCTCCTTGTGTGTATCCATCCTCTGTGGGCAAGCTGTATAAACTCCCAACCACATGGTGGAGTTGTTTGTTATGTGCTGTAAGCAGGTTGATGGGTTTAGTAGCATGCAATAAACATTCAAATGCTATTTAGCATTGGGTTTGAATCCTCCCATAAACTGTCACAATGCTAAAACTTAACAAGCATTCTGTGTACTTATAAGGGGTATCACGTCCCATGTTAAATTTAATGGTCAGTTTCAATGTGTACCTTTTTACATCATACAACGTCTGCAAGACCAAGAGGATATGACAGACCTCTGAGAGTTTAGGAACAACTAAAAGTCCTGAACGTAAACCTTCTTACTTTAATGGATACAACATGTGGGTTACGAGCACAGGCATTTTACAAACTGTGGGCTAAAAATAAAAGAGGATATATAATTAACTGAATCTTTGTGATTCCATACAATACAATACTGTATATATTTTCTCCTCTTAAGGTACAGGATGTCGACCAGTATCTCTAAGTCTTTACTGGTGATGAAAAGACAGACATTTCTTTTTGAAAGGAGAGGGGGGAAGTGGGGAGAATACTGACCTTGAGGGAAGAAGAACCCCGGCAGCCAAAAGCTGCGAGGCTGTTCCCGCAGGGCATCCAAGTCGGCTGGCTCCGCTGTCTGCTGGTTTTGACCTTTGGCCTTTCGTTCCTTGGCCTCCGACACCAAATCTGACCACTTGCTGAAGAAGTCCACTCTGCGCTGGAGGTCGGCCACCCAGGAGCCCAGGGGCTTGCAGGATTCATAGGCAGCTTGCTGGTCATGGAAATAAATAGGTGAAAGGATGTAAGACCAACTTTTGGCATTGTGCAGGTGGGATGTGAGTTCTTGGGGACAATAGGAATTTGATTTTCACAGACAAAGTATTGTTAGAACTTCATGCTAGGTGCTTTCTGTGAAAAGTACTACACAAACCTTACTGAGGAATGTTGAGTTTCGAGAGAGATGTGTTGTTTCCATCACCCTTACTTTGTTAACATTTAAGAGATGGCAAACACAAAATTGCTTGTACAAATGGCAATTGAATGCCCGACACATTTATGATTTAATAGTTGCATACATGAACAGCAACACATGTAGCACATATGTAATGTAGTCAAGTCAATAGCACATCCCAATTAACAATTCCTGTAACAAGTCATTTACCAAGTAGCTGGGAATGAAAAAACCAACGAACATGAACGAATGCCTGTGTTGCATTTCACCTTGCATCTTGAAAGGAGACTAGATAGTTTGGAAGTGATCTACGATTTCCCCACATCACACCTCTTACGGCCTTTTTGAATGAGGAGGGCAAATGTTCAATAACCCTGCCTCCCTGCTTCTACAAACTTCCCCTCTCTAGTTATGTCTTCCTCCCCCATTACAAACCCTTCACCCACCTGCCACGTCTTGGGCACCCTGTGCTGAAGCAGAGCCTTGTACATCTCCTCCAGTGTCTCCGACATGACGACTTCCCCCTTGATAGCCAGGCAGAGAGCTGCTAGGCTGGTGTGGATGATGGATAGGAGCCTGTTGAACCGATCCATCTCCTGTCGCAGGACTGTCAGCAGGGCCGAGGGTGTCTCTGGATCTTGATTGAATGGGTCTTCTTGGACAACTGGCGAACAACAAAATTTTCATTACAACATTTGGGAATCTCAAAAATAAAAGATTTTTCAAAAGGGGTTAACATGAACGGAACCTTCAAACTTAAAAATGATTTCATTTAAGAACCAACCAGAACCAAAGGAATCTTGAAAACTTATCACCTCCTTTTTTACAACACAAATTTTACATCCACACACGAAACTCTCCCTCTTCGTCCGTAATGCCTCCTAAGAACTTAATTTTTCATTTGTGCTATACATTGCTCATTGTGGAAGCCTTGTTAAAAAAAAGTTCATTGTTAAATGACGGCAAAGAACCCATATGTGGTGTGAATGTGCAGAGTGACCAGTGCAAGCTGGTCACTTGGTTATGTGAATATTTTGGGTGGAAATCAGGTGTATGTGTTGTGTATGATTCAAGCAAAAACTCAACCAGCAGCAAGTCGGTTCAACCAACAAAAATGATCCCACTCAGTAAGGAAGCAAAACCGAGTCTCCAAAAATCTCTAATGTGCAGAGCCTAAAGTAAACAACACCCATCCAGGTTCTCGATCATGCGCTGACACAAAATCCTAGAGTGATTTTTTTTTAAAACTCCAACAAGAACTGTCTCAGCATTTTTAACTTGGCACCGCTCTCACCTTTGACTGCGGCCGTTTTCTTGCCCGTGCCGAATCCAGTGGTGGACATCCCATAGCCTAAACCAGGGAACATGCCTTGGGTGTTGGCCCTGGCCCGTTGACCCGTCTCCTTGCTCTCCTTGTCTTTATCCTCATCCCCTTGGATGCTGACAGACAGCTGATGCTGGATGTCGACCGCAAGCTCCAAGACAATCTCATCATCGCTCTTGCCAGTCCTGGGGGGTGGTGATATGAAAAATGATAATCATCCAAATCATGAGCACACAGATCAGAATCAAGATTACCATAAAACTAAGGAAAAACTATTTTCATTGAATATCCTTCAATTACAACCCACACAGTGGTGTCAAGGACATCTGAGAGCTGGTTCATCTTGAATGTAAAAAGGCTTGATAACCAACTTAGTGATTCTTCCTGAAGACAGAAGATATGACATAAAAGTGAATTCCCTCTTTAAATTGTACTGAAAGCAAATTGACTACTTGGCTGACTTTAAATGTATCAATCAAGCCATCAGCTTTAAAAAATAACTTGAAATTGTTTAAAAGAAAACCAAGTTAATAACACGTATACAGAAATGTAAAGCCGATGATTTTCTGCTTCCAAAATCGGTACTCTCGTTTTGCCAAATCCTGATTCCGCTTCAGAAATTCAAATTCCGTTTCGTACCTTCATAAGCATGAAAAAGGAGAGCAAATTTTAAACTATGCATGGAAACCATTTGCCCAACCATACCCCCCCCAAGAAAGAAAGAAAAAGAACAGGAACAAATATTGTTTGCAAATACTCTACAAAGTTTCCAACTTTTTTCAATTCTCTGCAGTGAAAATTAAAAAAAAACACAGAATAAATATGGCATCACACACCCGATGATTTCCCACCAGAGCGATCGTCAAAAACTTGCTACGATTAATCAACGGACAATTCATGTGTCACTCCTCATGTATAAAATTATATTTAAATACATGTACAGTGTGCATGTGCAGTGGTCATAGAGTACTGTATGTCTTGCATGCAACAGTCGTTGACCACAATGTTGGAGATCGAACCCGCCATTTTCATTTGGTAGTGGTGCAACAAAATTCAGAAAGTTACCATTAAATCTGAGCCTTAAAATGTATGTTTGTGACTGAAAACTTTCGCTTCATTGAACACTTCCGAGGACCCATTCAGTCATGGTACACCAAGCTTACTAGGTTTCGTTTAATTCAAGAAATATGTAATTAGTCTTCTGTTTTGCTGCCGCGGTCTCATCGTTTCACCATGCGGTACTAGCCTTGTTTCAAGGTGTCTATGCAGATTCACAGACTGAATTCCCCACGTGTACAGCAAGCATATGAGTATGAACTTGTTTGCGCATTGATTTCAATGCCAATACAGTGCACTTGTGAGCGGGTACCGTATCGCACCACGGCGCTTGCAATTATCGGTACCGGCGCGGACGACCCAATCATGTGGTGGAGAGGTGCAATTTAGCAAGTTTCCAGCATAATTTGTTTTTTAAAAGGGTTTGGTAGGCATTTATTTATGATTCTTTGCCGAAAGTTTTCCTTACTTTTGAAGCCATTCTTAGTGGGAAATTTTGCAAATTCCGTTTCCAGCAGTGATTTTCGTTTCAAAGTGTTGATTCTGCGAATTCCGTCTGTTTTCCACGATTGCGGAAAATCATTGGCTTTAGAAACCATCCCTGTCATATATAAGTACATGTGGAATTTAAACTTCTTTCTCCCACTTCAAAATTGTCTGCAGTACTCTCATTTTGAATTTTAAAGAAAGCCAAGGTAACATCATTTATTCCTGTTTCAAGCTACTTATACAAAAATAAATAATAATACACAAATGGAATCTGCAACAGCAATGCTAAATCTCAAGCCGCAGCGTCTCAAAAGCCAACACTTTTCAACCCAACACCAAAACCACCACTCACAATTTCCACTTTGTACCAAGCATGCCGCATGCCTCACGCAGCATCAGCCTGGCGGTTACAGGTCCACTCACCCTATCATCTGAGCTGTCAGTCTGGGCTGCACACTGAGTACAGTATCCATCAGCCTCTTGGTCTGGCTCTCTCTATGGGCCTTCTCGGCATTGGAATGCATGCCAAACACCTCAGGGGAATCAGTGTCAGGTAGGCCCTCGATGTATTGCCGACTCTCGGTGATAGAGAAACTGCTCGGCAGGGGGTGGTACACCTAAAAAAATAAAGATGCGTTGGATGATACTCTGAGGTCTGTAGCAGTTTGATAACTTTCAAAGTTTTTAGTGTAACACTATTCGGAATAAAGGTCCTCTCAGTGACAAATAATTGACAAATAATTTCTTGTATGATTTGAACATTTGCATGGTGGACATAGTAAACACATGAACGGTTTGTAGTAACACGGTGTATCACTTTTATGAGTAAGAGGGATTCTGAAAAGAACCGGTGGACTCAATTAATGCTCTGTCTTTCATCAAGATAATTTCTTGTCAAAACTCTTGGGGAAAGTTTTGTTTATAGAACTATTCCATCTATGTACGATTTTACAGAATTTCTTCACCCATTCTTGTGATTGCCTTCCTATTAAGACAATTCTTATTGACTCTAATGTGAATATGCCACTTCAAATTCCCTGAAACATTTCAATACTGGCCAACAGATGAGGTGCATATGCTCATCCATACAAATGAGGAGAAATATCTTTTAAGAGTGCAACCCAAACAGAAGACTGAAGGCATTCACTGGTGTGGGCCAGTGACTATGGCAGAGGATCAAACAAGTTGGAAATGATCAATCACTGAAACAGGCAAGTTTGCTCCCAAGGTTGTGACCGCAGTCTCACCTTGTCAGGGGAGTAGCCATAAGACGGCTGGAGTGCCTCGGGGCAGTAGAAAGAATTCAAGATGCTGATCAGACATCTCCTATCCCACGAATCTGTCACTCGTCCACCGTAGGCTACCTCACCGGTCAGGTAGCGCAGGGCTTCCCAAGGGGGGTCCTGGTGGGTGGTTAGCAACAGCTGAAGCACTTGGATGGATACCTTAGGAAAGACCAAGAGAAAGCTTTCAGGACTTGTTTGCTCTCCACTGATGCAATATTACGAATGCTGCATGTTTTTCTATGACTTGTTATTATTATTATTTATTTGGTCAGGATACTAGATGTGACAAGATAACACAGAACAATTGGTACAGTATAAAACAGATCAGTACTCCCAGACAGGCCAGGGGCAGCAAAAGCAATAAATTTACTGTGATCCGTAGACCTGCTGCCCCACATGTGGTCATGGATCAATAAAAGACATAGATAAGCTATTTACGGTAAAACATTTCACTATTTAAAATATATCAGAGATCAAAATAAGACACATACTTCAGGGCGTGACACAGACATTAAAAACAGAAATCATACTTACAAATTGCAAGGAAAGGTAATATTAAATGACTTAGGTCCCCCAAAAAAGGGGGAAATAAAATGCAAAATATAAAATGGTGATATGAATAGAGAAAAATGAATAAAAATATGTAGGTAAATAACGGACATATTCATGTACAATTACCCATAAAAACATTAGTGTGGTAATAAAACGCACTTAAAACTAATAAAATGGGCACACTTTAGAGTACATTAAACCCAACAACAGCTGTGAGAAATACAAGATACTTGGATGGGACTCACACAACCAATCTCCTTCTTACTACAGTTCAGATATTTTTTTTCATCAAAGTTGCTGACTGCAGTACCTGTTGCCATATTGAATTTGGACAGACCAGCTGAATGGGGCAAGATTTTGATGGTCAAGCAGTCTGCTAAAGCAAGTAAAAAGGTTGCTGGTACAAAAAAATATGCTGCCTGATAAACAAAATCTTCCAAAGCTTCTTCTAAATATCCAAATCTAGCATCTTTGATGTGTGTGAAACAAAAGCGTGTTCAGACCTTTAAACTTTGAAAATGCAACATATTTCAACATCTGCATTACAGGTGAATCCCGTAACCATGGTAATGCTATCATTTGGCGTTTGCTGTGGCCCCCATCAATGGCAGTAAGCACTGTACTCTACAAAGCTGCTGTTCCATGACAGTTGCTCCGCACAATACCAAACACAATGCTTTTCCCATATAAGGAGCATACTGGGAAAGCCAAATGAAATTTTGTTAGATTCGTCTAAATGAACACTGCTGAAGGACATGGCCAACAGTAGTGAAAGCTTGTTTGACACTCCATTCAATGAAATAAAAATCCTGAATCATTTTCAAGGTACTACGGTCTCTTGTACTTTGCCATTTGGCCTGACAATACCCACCTCCAAGTCCGAAGCACTGAACTCATAGATGATGTTCCAGCCCAATGCTCCATACTTCCTTCTCTCGTTGATGACGGCATTGAAGAAGCAGAGACCGAAGAGCAAGTCCCTCCAGGCAGGGCCAGGGGAGGTACTATCCCACAGGTCCTCCGAGACTGTGCTGCTCAAGGAACGCAGGAGGTTAGCCTTCAGACCCTGGGGAGATTCCACTGTCATCTAGCCAGGAAAGTCAACATTGGAATATTGTTACAACTAAATACTCCCAAACTAACTCTCATCCCAATAAAATGGGACCCATCATCCCAAAACCAGGCTGAAGTAGGTCACTTCATAACCCTAAAATAGTGGAACTTCCATTGATCAGATTTTCATGGGGGTTTTACAGCTATCACTACCTGTAAGAAGCTCACTGCAGGCAGAATTTTGATTTAACATGGATCAATTTAAATTGTAAAAAAAAGCTGAAAGAGAGGTATTATCCCACATCACAAGTACCAACTTCAGCCTGGGTCAAAAATGGTATTCGGTCATTAGAAATGTCACTCTGGGAAAGGAACTACTTTATAAGAAAGACAAAACTGCAGATATAGAAAGTTCTGTTTGAAAAAGAGATCTTTAAGGACAGAATGCAAACAATGTGTGAACACGTTTTCAGTTGCACCAAAATTTTCCAATAACTATTACAGTGTGTGAAGGATATTACAAAGAGTGTTAATAAGGACAAGGCAAGCTACAAAGCAAAACTCTTTACTACACACCAGTAATAAACAGCAGAGTAAATCGACCTTAATGGTAGTGTTTTGTAACAACCATAGGTGTAAATGGAAATGTAGGGCTGTGCCCAATATCCGAATATTCAATCAATTGTCGAATATTTGAATATCATTTTTCGAATTTGAATATTCAAATGCAAATTCATCAAAAGGAAAGGAAAATTTTCTTTTGTTTTAAATGTTTTTGTTTGAAATGAAAAAAATTGCACTATGGAGGCTTGTTTCAAGCAGATTCAAATGAAAAGCGTCAGAAATCTTACGATTTAAAACTATTCATTAACAATTTAATGGGAATAGAAATTTACAGCAGGACAAGAAGTATTGTTCTTCTCTTAAATCTTGCTAAATCCTGGCGGGAGATACTCCTAGGTATGAGAAGCTATTATACTGATCATAATGAACAAATGTGTGTGTTATTGCAACTAATTTTGTATGTTTGTTCATCAACAATTGCCAGTCGGTGCGTCCGAATATTTGGATATTCGGTCAAATTGAAGGTCAAATATTTGAATAGTGAATTATTCAACTTGACTCAGCCCTATGGAAATGCAATCATGATCCTGAGAAAAAGTTGATTTGGTTTCGTCAGAAGTTGGAAACAAGGAGTGGGAAGGGGCAGGATGTGGGGGGGGGGAATAAGCTTACCTTCATTCCTGTCTGTAGGATGCTCACAGGGAAACATGGGTCTGGCTTAGAGCTCAGCCAGAGTCGAAACTGGGGATCTATATCAGCGTTGGGCTTACTGAATCTATGTGTACGGACAAAAAAAGGCCCAGTCATTTACACGTTAGAGCCAGTTACAAGAGTACTTATGGCCTTTTTCTATTCTGGCTAAGCTGATTAATATCTTAGCACTGGTGGTCCTCTGTGCCAAGCTTTTGAAATATCACAAACATGCCCGCAACAGACCATGTTGTGTTTGATGTAGCTTGGCCCACAGGCAAACACAGTCTCAGTTCAAGAATGACCCTGTAGGACTGTGTCTACTACTTTCTACCTTGAGCTGAGACCACGTTTGCCTGTGGGCCGAGCTACATCAAACCATGATCAAACACAACGTGGTCTGGCGAGTGTGCCATATTGCATGTGCTGTCCGTTATGTACACTGTACATGTTACCATTCTGGAGATGACGTCATCCAATCAGCCCGTGAGCGCGAGTGGCCAAAGGGGAGTTTTTGTGGGCGAGGAAATACAGAATCTTTTTATAAATTTTGGGGTCACAATTAATGGGGTAAACATTAAATTTGTGATGTGTTTTAAATGGTTACATATTTATTGTTATTTTGAAATAATTCGCATGAACTAAATGTTTTCAATTTCTGTTCACATAGATAAGTTTATCCAAGGTACAGAATCGGAAGCTGTCTGAGGCAACTCAAACCGAGCACTGTTGTTTTATCGGCTACGGCTATCTGACATGCTGTGGCAACTGCAAAAGCTGAAAACACAGCCACGCAACAACCAGTGTAAGCAGCCATTCCTGGGTACAGGGCAAAAGGGGGGCGAACTGACCCAACCTACCCTTCCACTATGGCCTGCAGTCGTGGCATGAATGATGCGGCTAGGTGGCAGTTTTGCAGGAACACCCATCGCCCCTTCAGTATCTGAGCCTTGGCGATCAGTTCCTCTGCCTTGGGCCCCTGGCCCCGGCCCAGGGAGATCATGTCCACGTGGAGAGTGCTGCCCCGCTGTTCACGGGCAAAACGCATCAGCTCGGCTGTTGGGTCTACACCTGAGGCAACAGAGCAGGAGATAATAACAAAGCAAAGACATCAGGAAAGCCAGACTAACGAGGTATAAGGCAAACCACATAGCACTCAGGCTGACGGAAGCAAATAACCCAATCAACCAAAAAGCCATTCATCAAACCAACCAACCAACCTACCAACCCTAATTAACAAACCACATCGGTAACTGAACAAACCAACCCAAATGACCAGCCTAACCAACCAATCCTCCAGAGAACCCTAACTAGCCAACACTAACAAGCCCCCAAGCAACCTAACAACCAATCCAACAACCAACCCCATTACTAAATCAAATTAACAAAACCAACAAGCAACTAACCAAACAACCAACCAAACTATGCAACCCTGTAACCAACCCATCTACAAACCAAGAGGTCCATGATGAACCCATCTACCAACCAGCCATCAATCCCACCAAACCAGCCCAACAAGTTTCCCCGTCAGCACCTTACCCGGCGACAAGATGAATATGAGCGGGTGCTTAGCGCTAGACTCATCAAACACTTCTTTCATGTCAAACCCGCCAGCTGACAGGAACTTTGCCCCCATCAGATCCTCTACAAACATGCGGATTGATGACACCAGGGCATCCGGACGCAGCACTGAGATGAGAATGAGACGCTGGAAAGGCTGGAGAACTTCCCAGTTGAAAGGGTTGCCCAAGGAACGGTTGGCGTCTGGAGGAACAGGGCCTAAGATAACAGCAACAATCAAAAGGAACGGGTATGACGGCAGAGCAGGGTGCTGCTAACAAGACTGCAGGGTAGGGTCAGGTAGAGGAGCAGATAATGCATGAAATAGTACATGATATGTCATGTATAGCACCTGAAGGTGTGTGCAAACATTACAAAAACACACTGCAAAAGCTACAGCATATCAGCAGTATTGCTTAAAATAGCAGGTGCAATAAATTGTTGGTTCCCCTCACAAAAACGTCATCCAATATTATGATGGGAATAAATATGTGCTTGGTTGGATTCATTAAAGTCCGGCCCAGGAGAATGGATGTTCCTACTCTTGGCATGGGCCATTATCAGCATCCATTCTCCTGAACTGGCCAAGGACATATCTATTTCCATTCGTCTGAGTACATGCCTTCTCAATCAGAAAGTCCAAATTCAAAAAAGTCGTAAATTTCCACTGATATTGTTCGACAAGTCTACTTCAGTTATTTCAAACACCTCTCTAACCATGTAATAGTACTGTACATGTACAGGTGCCTCCAATGAGTTGATGCTTCATTAACTGTTTAAAACCGGTCATATGACTGGCTCTCAATCACTAATGACTAAATTGTCTTAAAGGAACCAGGAAATGAATTTTTCTTAGAATCACTTTTTGTGTATCTCTGTACTCTTCTTCCATGTATGGAGACTGTTTGACATCTTTTTTTGAGTTACGTGAACTGAACGGTGCACTTTTTGAAACATTAAAAATTGACAAAGCACTTCTAGACAAGTGAGGGCGCATTTGCTTTGATCTAAATCCAGGAAGGCATGGTTCAGGCTGTATGTTTTCGTGTTCAAATTTTGGAACCCAAATTTGCTGTCTGGAAACATTTCTGTGAAAAGGATTTTTGTTTGATTATCGCCATGTATACTTACACATTAAAAATATCTCGAAATTTTATGTGCACAAATCAGTGCAACATTGAGATTCAGTGCCTTGGATGACATCATAGTTCTGCTCATGAATATACATGTATGCAAATATGCATTTCATGAATATTGTTTATCAGTCTGATGACTTAACTTCCAGGCAAACTTGAATTGGATCACCAAAATCAAATTTTTTTGATTAAGCATCCAAATTTCCACAGTTTAGACGTGTTTCCAAAATGTGGCCATGCATGTGTGCCCCACCAAAATGTGTGATTACGCACATAGGTAGTTCTATCTCATTTGTCTCCACACACTGAAAGAATACATGTAAGTACATGTGGCTACCGGTACATAAAAGACTTGTGTAGTACACATACATGTAAATGTAGCTCCATATCCAGCGATAGTCTCTGATTGTGCAATTACTTACACATGGCTCTCAATTGTGAGTTTCCATGCATTTGACTGGCAGGGAACCAGTGAAATTAATTTAAGCGGACATCAAATGTAGTGTTGACCTCATCCAGGTAATATCCAAGTCATGTTGTTCCAAAAACTACACATTTCACTTACTTTAAGAGTTTTAATACAGAGAAGCCTCATATAAATTATATGGCGTTTTCGAAACGAGTGGATTCGGCCAGGAATTTGGTTTTGCTGGTTCTAGCCATTTTGAAGCAGCGTTCAAAACTACATGTTAAAGCTCTGACTAGAACCAGCAAAACTGAATTTAAAGCCGAATCCACTTGTTTTGAAAATGCTCATAGTTTAGAATACATGTACATGTATCTCAGGTAAGAGAAACATACATGCACCAAATAAACTTGATGTAACAAAGCTTCTGAAAGTGTTTGATATATCCTAGGCCATCCTAGATCCTGGATCTGACACTCATAAGACAACCAAAGTCAGTTTTTCTCTAAATTACCTCTCACTTGGTGTTCGGATTGAAACTTGCTGGCAATCAACCTGTATGGATCCTCAGCCTTAGCGAATGCCTGCCACTGGTCCACACAGTTCAAGACATACATGCAGAGCCCACTGAAAGCCCCCAAGGTTGCAGACAGGTACTGGCACTGCCGCCAGGCTTTCTCCGGAATCCACTTGGGCGGCACGGAGGTGTGGCCCCCGGTCTGGCTGGGCCGGCTGTCCACGGAGGAGGCAGAGACAGAGGAGCGGTGGGAGGCAGCACTGGCGATGCGGCTGGTGGCACTGGAGGCGCGGTTGGCCGCCTCCAGCCGCTGCATTGGGGTGAGCCCGTCGTGCCTCTCCAGGACCTCGGGATCCATGCTGGCTGCCAGCACCCCGCCCTGTAGGAAGACCTGCCACTCCTTCAGGGAGATGCAACCCATCTGGGTCAGGCCGTCCGGGGGACCAGCAGAGTCGGTCACGTGGGCATTGGAGCGCATGATGCTGGTGCACAGCATGAAGGAGAAGACCAACTGGTGGTGGGCAAAGAGGGCTTTGGAGACCACTCTGAAAAATATCCAGAAAATAAGATCCACGCATTAATCAGGGGTGTACCATGGTAACTGAGGTTAATTTTGATCAGGGAGATACATGTATCTCAGGAAGGGACCTCATTTTTGGAGGGCACGCTCAAGCTGAGCTTGGGATTATTTTTTCTTTCTCCAAAGTTGGCCATGGGGAAGGAAGGACAGGGCAGGCCAGGCATGCACTAAGAAGGCACTGAATTCTTTTTGGGAGCAGAAATCCTGTAAATCTGAATCATGTTAACTGGTCATTCTTTTTCGGAGCAGAAATCCTGTAAATCTGAATCATGTTAACTGGTCATTCTTTTTGGGAGCAGAAATCCTGTAAATCTGAATCATGTTAACTGGTCATTTTTTTGGGAGCAGAAATCCTGTAAATCTGAATCATGTTAACTGGTCATTTTTTTTGGGAGCAGAAATCCTGTAAATCTGAATCATGTTAACTGGTCATTTTTTTTGGGAGCAGAAATCCTGTAAATCTGAATCATGTTAACGGGTCATTCTTTTTGGGAGCAGAAATCCTGTAAATCTGAATCATGTTAACTGGTCATTCTTTTTGGGAGCAGAAATCCTGTAAATCTGAATCATGTTAACGGGTCATTCTTTTTGGGAGCAGAAATCCTGTAAATCTGAATCATGTTAACGGGTCATTCTTTTTGGGAGCAGAAATCCTGTAAATCTGAATCATGTTAACGGGTCATTCTTTTTGGGAGCAGAAATCCTGTAAATCTGAATCATGTTAACTGGTCATTTTTTTGGGAGCAGAAATCCTGTAAATCTGAATCATGTTAACTGGTCATTCTTTTTGGGAGCAGAAATCCTGTAAATCTGAATCATGTTAACGGGTCATTCTTTTTGGGAGCAGAAATCCTGTAAATCTGAATCATGTTAACGGGTCATTCTTTTTGGGAGCAGAAATCCTGTAAATCTGAATCATGTTAACGGGTCATTCTTTTTGGGAGCAGAAATCCTGTAAATCTGAATCATGTTAACGGGTCATTCTTTTTGGGAGCAGAAATCCTGTAAATCTGAATCATGTTAACTGGTCATTTTTTTGGGAGCAGAAATCCTGTAAATCTGAATCATGTTAACTGGTCATTCTTTTTGGGAGCAGAAATCCTGTAAATCTGAATCATGTTAACGGGTCATTCTTTTTGGGAGCAGAAATCCTGTAAATCTGAATCATGTTAACGGGTCATTCTTTTTGGGAGCAGAAATCCTGTAAATCTGAATCATGTTAACGGGTCATTCTTTTTGGGAGCAGAAATCCTGTAAATCTGAATCATGTTAACGGGTCATTCTTTTTGGGAGCAGAAATCCTGTAAATCTGAATCATGTTAACCGGAGAGAGTGAGATTAATAATCTTCCTAGAATGATTTCTTTCTTCTTGAATTGTTGCGCTGATATCCATGCATCTGTGGACTTGACCTCACCCACTGAAGGCTGCCAACCCACCTCTGTGCCCAATGTCTCCATTCCTCATGTCTGTACTGTCCTGGTACCGTTTAAGTTCATGACAAGTATTTATACGGTACCGGTATCAATTCTGTAAACTGTAAATGTTGCTATTTAATTTTCATTATTAAAGTCTGGTTTATTTGAATAAAATATATATATGATTTCGTTATAAATTAGTTGTGAATTGCTTAACTTTGATCAGCGTTGCATATTTTTGAGGTTTTCTCACTGTGGTGCTCTCACTTTGTCCTGATCATAGCTGACCTTGTGACCATCGGTAACACGCTAGCATCACAAAGTCCTATTAGCATGATACATTGCTTGTCATGACAAGTCCCATTACTCTCAATGGAGCAATCTTTTCTCATCAAATCTTAATTGCTGACTGCTACACACTAACAGCAGACACAGTTTCCATGGTGACAACAGGGGAAATTTGAACTAAGGAACCCAGTTACTAGTTTTTACCAGCGTGGCCTCCCTCATGCCAGATAGGCTCTCAAGTAATGGTTTTTGTAAACAAAATACACACGTCCCAAATGCTTGTTTTAGGGGAAAAATTCCTGACTATGCTACCTCTTATTGTGAATGGATTGGTCAGTTAGTGTTAATGGCTGATTGTCCCACAACTAGACCTCCCAATTAAAATCATTCTGCTCCCATTGACTAGCACCATCTCGACTCTATGAGACCTTATGAGACGGCTCATTAATAGTTGCGGTCTGTGGCTTCAACAGCATTTAAAAAAAATAATAAATTAACCATTTCTGGCACCATTAAGGACTTTTCTAAAGCAAAATGACACGGCTGAGTGTTTGTCTCCTGAGTATCAGGAGGAAAAAATACAATCAATTTACATACTCTGTCACTGATCAACCACTGAGTAACCTAATAACCGCCCACGTAGTCTGGATATAATTTTGCTTGTACCTGCCTGGATTTTGTGAGAGCACGCTGTCATATTTATTAGTCAGCTTAAACTGTAGGTGGGTATTTGCTGTTAAAGCACTGACATATTTTGTTTTGAGATCCATCTTTCAGATCACATTTTGAAGTTTGAATGCCCCCGGTGAGACCAACTTCTAGCCGAGATGAGAGAAATAGCCAATGAAGGCAATGTCACATGTTGCTCACAGAATGAAGTTTACTTCAGCTATGCTCAGCGACAGGTCATAGCTTCGGTCTGCATATTTATTTCGTTTCTCGGAACAACTGGTAACTTGATGGTGGTGGCTGCTGTGGTATTATCTAAAAAACTTCGTCATGGGCCAAACATGTTTGTGTTTAATCTGAGCATAGCCGACCTGGTGACCTGCGTGTATGTCATTCCTATGGGAGCAGTGGCCGGACTGAATAAAGACCATTGGCCATTACCCATGGCCATCTGCAAACTTGCAGCTTTTTTATTTGTAGTTTGTCTTGGTTGCAGCATTAACAACCTTGTGTGTATCGCAATCAACAGGTATATCATGGTTCTCTGCAACAGGTCAACATATTTAAAGTTGTACAGTTGCCGACGGACTCTCATTGCCGTTATGCTAACGTGGATTCTGCCAGTATGCACAGTGATTATTACAGTGTCGATTGGCTTTGTAAAATTGGGCTTTAATGCCAAGTACTCTGCCTGTATTTGGATCTCTGAGGACTCTTCTAATTTTGCATTAATTCTTGCTGCTACTTTCATCCCGCTCCAGTTCTCTGTCATACTGTTCAGCTACATCCGGATCTTTTGCCATGTTTTCACCCACACCAAGAAAATCCGAGCTTTGGACAATCGCATCCGGGTGGCTGTTGTCATGAATGTTCCAAACCAGCAGCAGGCTCGGCAACGGCAGCTGAGACGCCACAGCCCGCTCCAGCTGCAAGTCACCAAGAACCTCTTCTGCGTGGTGTGCATCTTTGTGCTGTGTATCCTGCCGATTTCCCTGGCGTTAGTCATGCGCTCTTGTGAAAGACTTGTCCCTTTTGCAGTGACCTGCTTGGCTGTCAACAGCTGCGCCAACCCCATCATATATGCAGCTAAACACCCCCACTTCAGGAAAGTTTTCCGCAGCATGCTTTGTGGCAAATTTGCTCAGATACCAGAGAGAATTTCCTGCAAACTTTTCAACTGATTCGTCTCCCTCTGTTTGGAGCTCCATTGTAAAGACTAAGACACTTGAAAATCTGTACATGTAAATATACATGTCCGCAGCTGAAGTTTCTTCTTTTGTTGTTCTAAATCTGAACGTCTGCTTTGTTGCCCTCATATTTCTTCTTTTTAAAAAAATTTACTCAAAATTACTCAAAATTATCTTTGACGAAAAATCCACTGTATCTGTTTGATTTTTGCTGAGATCATTGGTTAAAAGAGACAGTACAAATTCAAATGATTAAAATTATGACAAAGACCTTACCAATATGGACCCAATTTAATTCTTTTTGCTGCCAAGTCCCCAACTTAGAAAAATATTTCAATTTCACTTTGGAAAAAAATTGACTTGATATAAATGTACTATTACTTTGTACCATGTATATAAGTTACACAATGAGATAAAAAAGCCTGCTCTTTTCTTTGTGACAAGTAATAATAATAACAATAATGGATATTTATAATGTGCCAATTTCTGCCTCAAGAGATGCTCATGGTGCAGTATAATCAGGAAACCAAAACATAAACTGATAAGAAATTCAATAGCAGTTAACAAAGAAGTGAGCTTTCAAGGCAACTTCGAGCTCAGAGATTGAAGGGATAGAGTGAATATTAAAAGGTACTTCATTCCAAAGAAGTGCCTATAAACAAAGCCAAGGCGATGCCCTAACTACAGTGGTGTCTCACGACAAATCGCGACACCCTAGTGGTCAAAGAGCCATGTAACACAGGTCTGTCCATGAGCGCTGTGTCACTGCTGTAATAATTCTGTTTGCTGAATTACAATATACCTGCTACTTGAACCAAAACACGTACATTATTTCATTTTGCCTGTTCTTTTACCTGAAAATCCCTTCGTGAATTCCAGAAGAACTTTGCAGTGATTAGGTGTTGATAAAGATAAAACAAAAATGAATTTTAGTATCCATAAATTAAATATATCTAAACTAACCTGTGGTTTACTTCATTTTAAAGGTACACTCTACATGTAGTTTTCGGAGAAATCCTGTATCCAAATGGTTTGTGTCTGCTTCCAGGTTTTATAATAGGACCACATGTACAGTGCTTGCCTGTACAACCAATGTTTCAAATTCATTTCAAATTAACCTTAACCCCCTCGGGTGTATGTAAAATCATACTGAAATTGGAGGATTTGGGACTGTTAGGGATAGCTATCCCAAATTAAGTACACCCCTTACAGGTAAAGTGTGCAACATTTCAGCTGAACAATTACACCATGAGCCATGCATTTCAAGCCCAACAGGTCTCCATACATTAAATGTTTGGAGGCTTCAATGCAGCATTTATTGGATGGTCCACTTAATCACAGATAAGAGCTAAATCATTAGCCTAGCGTACACCTTGATTTACCGATCATATGAACTGTACCTGAGTTATTACAAGTAGCCGTGACTCAGAAACTTCTGGTACACGTACAGTACTTCAAGACCCACTCACTGAAATACACACGGCAAACACAGAAGGCCTAACAAATCCAGCACAGGCTTTCATCAAGCACCTTCAAGCAGCAGTTTGATTAAAGGTGACAGGTAAAATTAATCCTGCCAAAGAGTGACAATTTTGTCTTTATTGCATGAGAGCCATGGAAAACCTGACATACAATGAGTTCACTGCAATCGTAAGCTGATGATTATCTTTAGGTTCTGAAGTCACGAAACAACAAAAAATATGCCAATAACCGACACAATTTTGATTGTTTTTTTTTTTTAATTAAGTGGCAGACATTCTATTCACGGTTTTCCTCATTCATATGTTAAACATTGAAGAAGGTTATCTAAAGCAGCAGTTTTAAAGGACATCCTCATTTCATCCGGTTCAGATTCTCCCAAGAACCTAACAGCCCTGTTAGGCTTTGAACCATTCCCAATAGTGGAAAGGGAAAAAACACAGTCAGTGCTGACCAACTGCTGAGCTGCCATTAAGAGAGTGTGAATTCGTTGAGTTTCCCACGTTTCCCACTGACTCAAAATTCTGGAGAATCTGGACTGCTAAAGTCAAGGCCAATAGGGCTAAATGGTCCGGTCACCGTGCAGCGACCACTTTAAGTGCTTACATGTACATTCCGGATTATAAAACTTAACACCAAACTGCACAGGGTCTCTACTGACTAAGCCTTCGTTTGGTGGTCTTCTCAATGGGTTGCTATCAAATTGTGTGTGCCATGTGACCAGGGACCATTCCCTAAATCAAAAGCAGTAAATACCGTAATCAGGGGTCACTATAAGAGGTATGAATTGCCTTGAAAAAGTTTCAATATTGACACCAAATTCATGGCTAGCAATGCTATTTTAAGCTACTGCATCCACTTATGACAGGCACAGTTTACACTAGGCAAAGAGTTTCATTATTAAAACACAGTAAAGTGGACTAGACATTCCTCCACGGTTATAACTTACTGCAAGTATTTCAACACCCCAAAACAACATTATAAAGGCAAATGTGATTGGGCATGCAGGCTGTAGTTTGAATGACACAGAATAGCACTTTTATGTTCTCACTAAGTTGTTGTTCCCTTTTGTAGGTCAAAATGGGTGAAACCAAATTTTCCTTTCAGATTCGGCATTACAATGGACATAGATTTTTCCTGAAAACAGAGATCACTCTCACACCTGAATCCCTTTACTGTGTTTTGTGCTGGTTAGAAGAAGAGAGTTGCTCACCTGTATATACTGCCAGTCAGATAGTCCACCATCTTCATCAGGTGCTTGGTCAGTTCCTGGCCTTTCAGCATGGATCGATTCACTGCAACAGGCAGGGGAGAATCCCGGCCGGCTGGCCCTCCCTTGACAAGGTCGGGGCTGTTCCTGGCACTGGAAGGGCGGATACGCCCACTCAGGGGCTTGCTGCTCCCACCTCCCGACGAGGGGCGGCTGTCTGAGGGGTTGTGGTGGGCCAGGTTGATGCACGTGCGGAACATGTCTTGGAACCAGGGCAAAGAGAACTGGTACATGACGTCGATGCCAGCTAGGTCGGCCAAGACGAAGTACAATACTGCCCCTCGGGTGGCAACCTTGATGGTGACGTAGACATAGTAGGATACAAATTGTGACAAAAGAGAAACAATATTTCAAAAAAACTGCCTGATCACTTGTCTGAGTTTTTCTACAGAAACCGATTGTAAAAAAATCACAAATATGCTTGGTTTATGCTGACATTTGGTGCCCTACAAGTACGAATTGTAATTTGAAGCCACAATGAATGGAAAAGGTTTAAGATTTGTGTGGAAGGTATCGGTGGTAACAGACAGTTTGAGCATATAAAATACCATTAATGCCCTGTTTTTCAATGAGATAATATACATGTATGTTACGTATTTCTGCATATGAACCAACACTTCATCAGATATGCCCTGAAATGGAAGGAAAAGATAGCAAAATCAACACACAGTGATGCGATGCTACAGCTATCCTTGAAGCCTCCACTTGATGACAAGTACTTGACGACACCATTGGCTTCATTACTCTCCCTCCAAATGGGCAGACAGAAGTTAATTTTGCATAATTATTAACTTCAGGGTGGCCGGGAGACAAGGCCAGTGTAATCGACAATTGCATGGTGTTTCCCAGCTACCACGGATCCATCTGAAGCATGGCGCAATACCGGTCACAGCTGAGTGTTTGTGTTGTAAGTTATTACGCGGTCGATTCAGTAGCTCTTGTAACATTAAAGTCATGCAATCAATAAGATTGTCACAGATTTCCTAGCGTCTGTGGCTCAAAGCAGAGCAGATCGACATGAAGAAATTACCTCACTGCACATTCCAAATCACTCCAGAATTCAACAATGATGCAATCAACAAGATTGGGACCCTCAAGCAACCATACTGAACCCTTAAAGAGCTAAGGGGAGGGGCGTTCTCAACCATTTTCCTGACATCTCTCCAGTGAATTTTTTTCATGAACCAAGCCTACAAGGAGTTTCCAGTAACTCTTTGTAGTCATTTTGACACCAAATTACAATCGAACATACTGTTCTTGGACAGCTGCCATTTTTCTGAGACAGGTAAGCCACAAATGTACACTTTTCCACTGCCGGGATTGATGCACACAGGATGCATGCGTGCGGCCTTGAACGTCTAATGACAAAACAACAAAATCATCCATCAGACAGAGTTGAGACTTCACATTTGTAATGATAAGGACTATCTGTACATGCCTGCCAAGGTTTAAGAAAATCAAGCACGGGACAGCCACGTTCTTAGGGGAGATGGATTTCTCCCCAGGCTGTAAGATAAGCTCTTTTAGGGTTAAATCTTGGACAGGATTGGCTTCAGAAGCTCTTCTTTACCGGCAGATATTTCTTGCGTGCCAGATCAATCTTCTGCTGCGTCTCTTCCGATTCCTCCACTCTCTTCTGTATCTCCTCTGACATCCTCTTGCTCTTGTCTAGTGTGTCCACCAGATCCTGATCATCCAAGATGTGACCTGCCGAACAACCCAACAGTGTCAGGTATTAGTTAAAATGGACTGAATGTGGCCATGTGTCAAGGATATTGGAGGCAAACCAGTGTGAGAAGCACTGCATGGCTCAGTCCCTTCCGACAGTTTGGAGCTGAAACGTTGTGGAAACTGTCAAGGGATGAGACTGGGGGATGAAGACAAACCCATGAAACATCCAGCCATGTATATAATTTATCCCTTCGCAGAGGAAAAGGGCCTGATTCTTGAGTACAGTCCTGAGTGCTGAGTACCTTCTGATTTCTGTAGCAGACTGAGTGACTTGTCCTCTAAGTCTCGCAGCATAGTCAGATCCCTAGCTATGCTCTCCAGCAGTTCTCCCCGCTGTTGCTCCAAGATTGGTTGCTCCTGGTGCAAACACAGAGCAAATGATGAGTTAACTGATATTTTTAAATACAATCTGTCCACTGAGCCATGGAATCAACCTCTCTGTTTTCTTCAATTCAGATTAACACTGGTGCTCTCACTTACTCAACATATTCACCTTTAAAACTAGTTCAACCCACCACCAACTGATGACCCAAACCCTGCAACTTCCCTTCACCAGTTTTAAACAACGAATTTCAACACAAAACCTTTGTTAAAAGTGGACTATAAAAACATTAATCGTGGACAAAGAAATTTTGAATCAGGTGATGACATGGTTATAATCTATCAAACCGAGTTTACGCTTGGTACAGCCCATGTAGTTTTTACGACAATTTACGAGCAAATTAGCCTGATAATTTTATTATTCATTAGTTCCAATATTTGCAGTTTTCTGAATTGTGAGAGGGCAAATACGTGACTATTCAATTGGTGGATATCAACCTGGAATTTCAATGAAATTAAGCCCCTCCAAGTTCAAATTTTAGAGGTTTTGCTGGGAGCATCATGCTGTGAAACATGGCGTAGTATTAATGTCTCCGGATGCGACCCAGGTGAAGTTAGGAGGTAAAATTGTGGGATATACACGGTGTGTTGCATTACTTTATTTTTCTGGTAAATTGTCTCTGAGCGCTTTCTAATTGGAATACCCTGAAAAGCAACATAAAAAAGCAACAGTGTCAATAAATACAGATCTGAAATACAGCTCTTCATATCTGAGTAACTATGGTACTCCATGTTAACAAACTTCAGATGACTGAATCTGTAAAACAAGCTTCAAGATACAAAAACAATTGACCTTCCAAGTTCTTTTACAATAGAGGCAACTAAATACATGTATACTTGGTCAGCTTCATTACTGTTACAAACTCCATATTCTGTTCTGAATCTCTTCTGAATAACTAGCTACAGTCTCTAAGTTTTTAAGAAGGGATCCCATTATTATAAAAGACGTTACCTTACCTACGTTTGAAGTTCAAATCTCTGATCGGTGTATTTTTCAACATGCCAAAAGTGTAAAAAGACACAATGCGACAAAATTACAGTCATCCAGAACGGAGAAGATACAAGAAACAACTGACCTGCTGTACAACAGTTGAGAGCAGCTGGTCTTGTAATCCATCAAAGGTGACTGTGAAGTTGATCAGGATGACCTTGATGCAGACGGCTGGCAGGTAGTGAGGATTTGGCATGGTTGTCGTCATGTACAACCTGGGAGAGGTGGAGATTAATCTTGTTAGAACGGATACAAGACGGGTTGTAAGTAACAGAGAGAATGATGACAAAGGAAAGCTTTTGTGCAGTTCAGTTTAAGTTCAGGTTGTAGTTGAGAGCGTCACAAGATCGAACAAGAGACTTTGACGAAGGGATGCTTTTGTTGCAATTCACTTGAAGAGCTTGTGACTTGGAAGTTAGACTGAAAGTCTTGTGTTGGTCTTGTACCGATTCTGTGGATTATTGTGATGGTCTTAAGAGATCGTGACTACAACAGTTGTAGATATAAAAGCGAGGTTTGGTCAAGAGAGACCTTTACATGAAATGCATACATAATTTGTTCCCACATTTTTCACCTCAGACTATTAAAAGCAAAATAGGACTTGCCTTGTATTTCTGCTGACTGCCCAAATTTGTAAAAGATATGAAAAAAATGACACAACCAGGTTGTCAGGTTGGAGTAGTGGTGAAATACTTGTCTACCTCTACCGACCCCGGTTTGAATCCTACTTTGCCATAATAATTAATTTGTCAGTTCCTACCTTATCAGTTTAATAGAGACACTTTCCTGTGGCATGAAACCTGATGTGACCATTTCTTTTGTGTCTGCTCCAAGGATTAACTTGTGGTATTTTAATGAAATTTACTTCCGAGGGTCTCTTGCTTATGACCAGGATAAACAAAAGCAAGGCTCAGTGTGGACAGTTCTCTCCTGACCTGAAGTGTTGGTTGTACTCAATTTCAGTGTCTCCTATACGGATGACATCTTGTCCCCCTTTACGGGTAATCTCTTTCATCAAGATGGGTCTCAATCCGGGGTCCAGTACCTCGGTCACATTCTGAATTAACAGGAAAAAAGCAAACCAAAGAACTGAGCAAGAATTACAACTCTCCCTTCCCAATAATATATGCACTGACCTCACTTCGGCTTTTTGTTTTACCAACAACCACGTTTACATTTACTGAGTCAAACTGTACTGTAAGCTTAGTTGATCAACACTGACACTATATGGTACTGACAAGGTTATCTTGAAGAGACCGTAGTTGAGAAACTTATCAGTGAAGTGGCATTTAAAGGGCTGGAGATGAAGGCTACACTTGGCAAACAGATCTTGAAGGGGGGGTGTTCATGCTGTCGACCCCACAAAGCAAATGACCAAATGGACAAAGTAACCTTCAGAACATGTGCAAGATTTCTGGAAAACATCTTTGAAAGAGCTGATATAAAAATATTAAATGCAGCATCTTCGAAAACCACTGTTCAAAACACCAATTATGAGGCCCTTCATCTGACCTTGAAATGATCTGACACCTTCTTACTCAAGAAAAAGTTCCATAATAGGAAATTAGTAATCGTGCCATCGATGCTAAAGCCACAGAAATGCTGTCCTCTACAGGAGTATCCCCAACTACAAGCTCTGAGAAGAAACAGACACCTACCTCTAGCAGCACCGGTTCTCCAACACGGATTGATGTCTCCAGGGTCCTCATGTAGTTGGGGTCACTGGCTTCAACTTTTTTGAGGGCTGATCCTTCCATCTCACAGATCCACCTGACGGAAAAAAGGGGGAAAAAACTAGCGAAAGTGGCAAGTATGGAGTAAGTCACTAAACTGCACAAGGAAATTATTCCACACAACGCTGTTACGATATAACACGATCGACAAAAATTGTTTTCAATTACACTACTCAAAAACAAGTTAAGGACCACTTTTTATTTTGTGTATACTTTTTATATACGAGATATTTTATTGCTGAAAATACCCCAATGCAGCTGTCCTGAATAACCTTAAACACACTGTAATCAATTTCACATGTGGTGGGTTTCAGTTGTTAGAAAGTGGTCCTTAACTTGTTTTGAGGTGGCATAATTGGAAAACAAAGCCAACAGAGTATTCTCTCTTTCTTCCATTTCCCTGTAACTGCTGACTGAATCCAAGCCCAGCCCTACAAATTCTATGTGAGCTACACTCTGGAGGGTTAGGGTTAAGTGAACTTCTTGAGCAAGTTCAAATGAGGCTTTGGCCAGAATCGGCCAGATGTCAGACTTACTTGTGTGCCTGTCCCTGCGGGTCAATCATTAGGGGCCAGCGGTGGCCCATCTTGACAAAGATGGCATTCTCTGTAGAGTGGCCATCCTGGGGTAGACCCTCCGTCTGCCACTTACGCACCTGTCAATCATGGCAGGAAGTATCCGTCAGCAGGAATTACAAGCAATCCTCCCTCTCTTGGATACAATGTCCCATCTCCCAATGTTCAGAGATTCTCTTCCCGGTAATAACGTCGACACCCCTACACACCAATCCAATGTAAAGCCATAACTGTGGTAGCACCGCACTCACACGCACATTGTTCATCTTGACGCACGCATGCATTTGGCAAAACACGACACCCTGTTGGACCAAGAGGCATGTAATGCCTGCGTACCAGCCGTCTGACCACAGTACCACTGCAGTAATGGCTTCTCATTCTGGTTGTCGAATATGGGTGTTTCACAATAGCACGCCTCCAAGGGTTTGCAACACATTGGACAATCACAATGCACAAATTCTGTTGACCTGATGTGCATTTGGAAAGGGTCGTCAAACTTTGCATGTTGCTGAACTCTTTGAGGTGCACTATTGTAAATCACCCCATTACATTATATGGCACTGGGCTCTGCCTTGTCATATCTATTCATGTGAACCCCTCACAGAACCCGTGTTGTTGGCCCTCCCAAATCACAGTCACCATTGCACCAACCGTGTTAGGCTCATGCCTAGCCCCCAACATTTAACACAGACAACCCCATGCTTGCCATGTTAGAATCTACATCATACCCTCCTCTGATATGTATCCCTCAGAGACATCTCACCCCTCCCCCATACTCACCGTGTTAGGCTCAGTCATAGCTCCAATCAGCGTGTATCCCTCAGAGACAGGGATCTCTTTCTCTTTGCAGGCCGTCCACCATTTCTGAATCATGGCCTTGCGGTAGGGTGCGGTGAACACCGCCAGGTAGGCTATGCTAGCAGCAGAGACTAAGGTGTCGCCCACTACACCTTTGAGTTTGGACTCTAGGTCAACCATGGAATCCTCCCAACGAATCTGTGGAAGGACAGAAAGGAAGTTAAGTGATACAGAGAGCTAATGAAGGTTACTGTGACAATTCCAAATGGCACAGATTGGTGGAAACTAAGGAACAAATACAACCAAATCTTCTAACCTCTTAAACCTAGACTGACATTAACGACCTGCGAGACATAACCAGTCATGTGGACAAAAGTGAATCATTTTGTTTTTGTTTTGTAAATTTTCCACTGCCATCAATTAGAAGAGTCTATCATAAGTCAATTTTGAGTGGCTTGTGACTTGGCTTACGACTGGATGACTTGCGATGGACTTGCAGGGACTTGTGATGGATTTGTACGGACGTGTAATGTACTTGTAGGTAACTGTGATGGATTTGTACGGACGCGTAATGGACTTGTGAGGACTTGACTACATCACAGCAATTGATTCCTAGTTATTCACCTCCATACCTTTTCGCCAGCCAGTGCTGTGATGAGGACAGACGCCCTCTTCAGTCTCAGCGTGGTCAGTGCCTTGCGCTCCCGCAGCGATTCCCGCTGTGCAACGCTGTCATCGTACTGCTGCTGCAGCAACCGTAGGTGTTCTTGAATCTGCAGATGAAACGAGGATCATCAAAGATCAACAACTTCTCTAACTGGAGATCAACTAACACTTTTCCCAACTGAAGCCACCAGAAAAACACAAGGCAACACCAGCAACTCAAGTTAAATATATGACAGCTTTCATCTACAAAAACTTGCCCATTAATTCCACATCAAAAAGAAATTATCTTCACATTCCCAGTTTTCCTTACAAGTGTGCCTTGCCAAGAGATGCATCAGAAGGGAGAGGAATGAACTAAGAATGCTCGTTACCTTGAAGAGGCTGGCCTGTTTCTCTTGGAGGCTCTCCTGGGCAAGACTAAGGGCTTCCTTGGCTTCCTCCACCCGCTTCTGTTTGGGCTTCACCATCTGAAAAGTTCAAATTACCCAGACTTCATGGCGACGTTACATATCAGAGACATAAGCATTTGGAATGGGATAAAGCAGTACACGTAGTGACAACAACTGGACGACAGACCATCAAATATCTACAAGTGAACATTTTAACAGTCGTGTAAAGAAAACAACAGGTGCCACAGACTGATGCAATCTAAGGCTGTTGGTTTTGCGGATTTACCAATGCGGATGCAGCGCAAGCGCCCGGTTGTGGAGAGATTTGCAGCTCTTCACACCAATCAACCAAAACATTATGAAGTATTATGAAAGATACACAAAATGGCTGACACACAGGCTACAGACCTTGCAGACTTCTCCATAATGCTGCAGGGCAAGCACCCACTGGCAGATGGACTTACAGGCCAACGATACCTCCCCCACTTTCTCTGGGATGAAGTCTGGCATGGAGGTGTACTTCTTCAGTAAGCCATAAACCTGGAAGGAAAAGGACAACAGTAAAAATTGTTCAGTTTGCAATTGTCGATTCGAACATTTTCAGAGCAGCCAAAAGATTTCTAATAAAAGCTTGAAGGTCAATTGTTTGAAACTCGACTTCAAATTAATCTATTTCAAGGTTATTTGGAAACCTTACTCAGTTTGGCGAGTCATTTTTACTATGTGTGGCAATAGGAGCCTTTTCCTTCAATTAAAAAAAGACCTTGTATTTCTTGTTAATATTATTAATAACTGTTTGACTATTATTAATGAAACCAAAGACTCTTCAATAGCACTTATGGCACTGTATCTCACAAGCCTGAAGAAACCTGTACAGGGAAGATTATGAAGAATTGTTCAGGTGGGAGGAAAGCCCCACTCAAATTTTTCAAGGAAAACTTACAGAATCAGGTAGGGACTGAAAATCCAGTCCATATGCTGACCCGGGTGGGATTCAAACCCAGATCGCAGAGGTGGAAGGTGAGGAAAGTAACCTGACTTCCCTAAGAGAATAATGCATCCCTACCTTGTCCGGCACGCTGTTCTTGTCAAACATGACCAGTCTCTTAAGGAAGCTGGGGTCGGCCAGGAGGTGCTTGGAGGTGCTCCATTCCGGCTTGTGTCTTAGTAGCACACAGACGGCTGCCATGACCTGCTTGACCAGGATAGGCGGGTTGGTGTAGACGCGGATCTCTGAGATGTCGGATTTATCCAGAGAGTCCAAAGCAGCTATGGCATCCTGCAAGGCCGGCATGACGGACTGAAGGTCCTGTTGGGCTTGCTGTGGGTTTCAGTGTGGGAGATAAAGAGTACTTACTGTTACCTGAGAAATCTTGCAGCACGTCATTGAGTTCTACCTGAATAGACTAATGGCCTCTTTTGCATACAAGCTCTGGGATAGCACTGAGAATAAGGAATAAACGACCATGACCCAATTTCATGGTGCTGCTAAGCACAAGAGTTTATGCTGACAGAGGCTTCACATATTGCACGTAGACTGGAAGCAGTAAGCACAGCAAAAGACGTGCTTACTTTGAGGAAGAAATTTGCTTAACTTAGTGACATAACAACAGAAATCTCTCTGTGTGCGCATCCATTGGGGGGACCTCACCAAGCATGGCCATGAAACAGTGCTTAAAGTCAGCAAAATTCTCTGCTGAAGTAAGCACATCTTTTCTGCTTACTGTCAAGCAGCTCCTTGAAATTGGGCCCCTTTTGTCTTAATGAAGTAATGGGGGCATAGTTCACAGAGGCATACATGTACATGACTGGTATATGTAAATTTATTTGACTGAGGGTGCCGTTCCATCTGTGCATTTTTGGTTGGTTCCAAATGCGCGTCGGGTTACATTTCATTCCCGTACAGTTAAATGGACACTTACTACAATTTAGTCATACAAACGGCAATGCGCACCAAAAACACTTCTACAGAGAGGTACCCTTACACCAATCACTTTCACCTTGGTCAAGCACCGATGAAGGACCATACTGGCAGAGGATCAAACAAATGTACTGGAATTTCACATACATTTTCATCTTAAGGCACTCAACAACACTCTAAAATTCCACACTGACTAAAATTTCTTGGACCAGACTCGGGTTTACTTCAGGGGTTGATATGACAAATGAACTAGATCTAGACCAATGGTAGATGTGTTTGCCAAGACCTCCTTATGCTTCCTCAGATAGTGCAAGCATTTCATGGTCACTTCGAATCTATTCAGGAAGAGCCTGTAGGTACCTCATGCCATAATCACATCCTCCTCATCTGATCCCCTTTGTACCATTTTGAAAAGAAACACTATATTTAAGGATTTCCTACTGGGATGATACCAGGTGTTTTGACTCACATCGGCGTAGTCTTGCACAATCTGCGTTTCTCTCTGCATGGTAGCCTCTTCCTGCTCCACGATGAATCGTACCTGATCAACTGCCTCCTGGTCCTTGGATAACTGCTCCAGGAGCAACTCTGTGTCCTTGATGACAAAGATAGACCAAAATCCCCCAAGATTACACCTGTGACAAAAGCCTTCCACTCTGATCAGGCAACATACCAGTTGACCTGTTTGGCCAATGCTTTCTCCCGACTTCAGGAGACTCTGGACGTTCGACTGAGAGCATCCTGCTTGTTCTGACTGAATATACCACTTGTTACTGCTTGAAAACAGTCTATGCAGGCATTCTTGAATGCATTAAGCATGCCAGCATTGGCAAACACTGTATATCTTAACTGCTGATGGCATTATATTTATACACATACAGGTATACTGTACTACTGGACATGCCCCTGGGGTGTTCCCAAATGGGATCATTTAATTACATGCTGGTCATGGTGCTCAAGAACAGGTTGTTCTTGAGTGGAATGAACAGAGAACAATATTGGCTCAAAATAGGAATGTTGCATGTTGAAAGAGGAACATTCTGGAGTCTCAAGACATTCTTTTGGTGTGCTTTGCCGATTGTAATTATAACTTAAACCTTTCATTCCCTCTTGAAAATTTGAAACCACAATGATCTAAAGTAAAAGTTTACATTGCAAAAATTGTGAATTGAGTCTTGAAGTTCAACAGTAGGCTTTTCCTATCTTCACTGCACCTTGTTCATCTCATCAAAGACCATAGGCTTGGTGCACAAATCTTTGTCAACCCTTTGCTGTATCAGTCTGCGGTATGAAAGTTATGGAACTGACAAAACGTAGAGCTCAATGAATGAAAAGTTTCCCAAAGCAAGAAAAAACTTCCTCTCTTCATTGTTAGACTGTTTGGCTTCAACAGGGTTCAAGTTAATTGATGTCAACCCAAATCTTCCCTTACCTTTGCTTTCTCTTCAATCTTAGGTCCCAGGTTCACCAACTCTTCCTGCATGGCATCGACTAGGGAGTTAGCTTCCGACAGCTTGGATAGGCCGATAAACAACCGATTCCTTGGTGGAGAAAAAAAGACACGAACAAAACCATACCTCATAATACAACAGATGCGTCACGGCAGAAAATGGAAAGAGGACAAATTGGCAGAAAGCTACTCACTACAAGCTTAAACCATGTGCCCAAAAGAACTTATAGGAGAATATTACTCAAAGGCATACAGGACTGGCACATGTATACAAACTGAATGTGACTGGTACCAATCCCCTTCACCTTGGTCACAATTTCAACTTCCCCTGTCAACAAGAAAATGACAAATTAGGTACCACATAGCCTTCCAAATACGGGCGGAACTAAGATTAAATCCCAAACATGATGAAGTATATGGACATCTTGATATTTATTGTGCCACCTGATGATATCAGTCATTGAAAGCTTTTCCCCCGAGGTTTCCAAATTTTTTTTAAGCTTCCACAGATCCTGTTCACCAGCTTTGATTATGCCAAAGTGAAAGTACCCCAATCCTGGACATGAACATTTGAATACCAAAACGCCTTCTTTGCCTGAACTCACTTGCTATCCATGACACGCTGTTTCTGTTCTCTCAGCATGTTAGAGTAGAGCTTAATAAGATCCAAGTAGCTACTTGGAGTGATGTAGAATCGTCTCCTCATCTCCTCGTAATACTTGACTGTCTGCTGGGTGATGTCCTTGTGGATGTTCACGCACACGTGGGCTATGTTGTCCTTCAAACTCTGTTGAGGTATACACAGGTGGTCAACAGATGGACCCTTGCTAACTTTTTTTGCTATAAACTGAGGGATATGTGCCTCAGTTTTCATCATACACCAGTGGTGGGGTGAGACCTTTGATGCCGATATTTTTGAATGCTATGCAATGTATGCTACCATTGTGCAGACACATGCCTGGAGTAAAGATCTGTACAATGTCTGAATATAAAAACTTGCACATGCCAGTGATCGACAAAATCAATGCATCCAATGACTCGGCATCGCTTGTCATCACTCACCCCTCCCTCAGGTACTCACCGAGGAATCCTGGTCACCACTGATGCCTTGGAAGTCGACCTGCCCCAGGTAGACGTGAGCCACTCTCAGCATGGCCTCGTCGCTCCACTCATCAAACCAGTCCAAAGTGCAGCAGTTGACCAGGGATGGGTGGGTCCGGCATCGCTGACGGAAGGCATCTCCTGCCGGGCTGGTTGCCAGGACAACGTGGAGGCGGGAGCGCACGCGCTGAAAGGAAAAATATCATCAGCAAGTTAATCAGTTTTTTCCAAGAGTTTTGTTTCACTGACAACTTTGTTGACATACTCTCTTCCATGCTTGCAGTAAAACTGCGAAATGACAAACCAAGTGTTTGGTGACTGAAACGTTTTTCAATTTTTGAAATAAAGTGGTCTTTGAAAATAACTCACCCTACACAATTTCAACCAAAATCTGCATTTGTTGTAGGATAAAGTGCACAGAAACATGTTCTCAGACCAGAAGCATAAGATGTCAACAGGGGATGCCTACTGCAAAGTGACAGTATGAAACAGATGGACCCAAGGGAGATGGGCACCTGTTAAAGACTTTGTAAATCCCTGCAACAGTCAAAGAAGGTACAAAAGTTTCTTCTCTTCCAAATTTCTCAGGAGGATTTCGAAGTGTCCTCTGCCATCCAATCGCATACCTGGATGAAAAACTGGTACACGGCTTCCCTGGTGTCTGGAATCTCGGCCTCTGCTGCAGCTCTCTTCATGTCCATGGTAATGGAGTCCAGATCATCATTGTCAAACAAGTCGGGTACCTCGCCGGAATTCAGCACGCAGTTGATGTCCTCCAGGAAGGTTTCCTACAGAAATCAATACAAACAAAGAGACACACTTTCTAAATCTGGCTGTGGATTACAGTTTGCTCAGTCCAGACAACCTTCTAGTCTTACATCGGAGCACACTGGTATAATCAATCACCGTTTGCCTTCTTGCTGTGGCAAACTGCACAAATTAATGGCAACTGACTTTCACAGATAGGCAACTGCGTTAAGGCTATCCAGGTGGCCTTGATTGATTGAGAAGGCCACAGTGATCCCTTGAAGGCTCCTCCACTAAGCCCATGATAATATCACACCCAACCAGCCCCACCTTGATGATATCACTGTCCGTCAGCAGGAAGACCGTGTTGCTGTCCTGCACCCCGGCGATGTGGAACACCTTCTTAAGGTCATCCCTGAAGTCGGCCTGGCCATAGCCCCGGGTCAGGGTCAGTCGGTAGAGCACACAGCCAGACACATGGCTGGCCAGCTGGGCCGTGGTGGCCTTGCCCGTTCCGTCCAGGCCGACTAGCACCATGTGACCACCCGGTTGGTTGAAGACACGGGCGGCTCGCACAATGTGCTCCAAGGCCTCCTTGAAGAAGATGAGTTGGGAACCCTGCAGGAAGCATTAAAATCGTTTCAGTAAAGTACTACATCCTTATCTTTGTGCTAAAAATACTAGTGCTCACTCACGAAGTAAAGCAACTTTGACTAAATTAAATCCAATGGCATTTCTCTGTCACTGGTGGTAAGTGATGATCGATATGATTAAAAGAAGATCAATCAAGTGATTTTGTAATCATACCTTACATATGCCCCCTCCCAAAAAACCACACCAACAAACAAAAACTGCGATGATGATATCAATGTGTGCTACTTTGAAGAGTTATAAAAATCCTTCTGCTCATGTCAGGAAAAACGTACCACCTCATATTGCCAAATATCATTCCCTCAAAATGCACGTCATTTCTTTGAAATATAAGTACCTTCAAAACGATACAATTGTGGTGAAAACAGTTGATTACACAGAGAGTCAATTATTTCTTTCTTCTAATGTCTCATACCTGCCCACCGCCATAGTCCACTCGCACCATATACTCCTCCAGTATCTGCGCTAGCTTGTCATAATCGCTGATGTGACGGTAAACTCGGTCAACGGAGGGTGCATTCAGGTCCAGGAAGTCACCAAATAATATGGGCTCATCATGAAGCTTCTCAGGAGTCCATTTGACCTGAACAGAACAAGGGTGCACGACTAAAGAAAGAAATGTTGGAGGCTAAACGCAGGCTTGCGAATTTACAGAGTGCTCTCTGTAAATCTACAGGTATGCTGAAATTGTTACCACTGCCAGCGTTAACGTCCCCGAGTTTCCATCTGCTAACCTCAATCATCATGCGAAAATTCATATAGAGGGTTTGCATGGCTGCCATACCGCAGGCCAGTGCTTTTGTTTAACAGGTTATGCACAAAGGAGGTTTCCCTGTGGAACAAAAGAACTTCCCTGTAAGATGGTTACCACGCAAAGCCTCTATTAAAGTTGCATGACTGACGACTCAACCAAAGACTAAAGATTCCAAGGTAGTCCCAAAATCCAAAAACAACAACTATAACAAAGCAGCTTCTTCCTTCGAAAAAATTCTGACAAAGTTAAATATCTGCACTTGGAAACATCCAATTCCTGCAAGCTTTAGTCAAGCAGACCCCAGGAATAAAAGGAACTAGCTGCCTCATTACACATCAACCAGGAAAATATTAGGAGCTGTGGATCCCTAGCCTGTCCTCACTCAATGAGTTCAAGTATCCAGACTGTGCGCCTAACCAACTAGGTTACTCTGATTTGGGAGCAACATTCATATACGGTGGTGTCTGCTTTTCGGGTGATCTGTTTCATGCCACAAAACCAGGCCACTACAAACCTTGAAGTAATTATGGAGATCATCAGCCAGGAACTCAAAGAATCTGATTCTATCTGGCTCATCGACAAGTCTGTCATGGAAGACGCGAGTGGCTTCATGGGCTAGAAGCAAGGCAGCTGAGTCAGTTGACGTTATCACAGTCTCATCGGCTTGCAATAGACCCTGGATAACCTGCAGAATGAAATGGTTAAAGGATGACAAGACGTCAGCCTGCTGGATGATAAAGGTCAATATGAAGAAAACCAACATTGTAGAGAATGTTTCTATGGCCAGATGAGCGGCCTTTTCCAAGAAAAAGAGCCAGAAATTTTCAAAAATTAACTTTCTGCTGTTGACAGACTGACACACACCTTTGACAAGTCCCTTAGGTTGAAGGTATAGTGAGATTTAGCTGGCGTGGGCAGCATATTAACACACATCTTGTAGTAAACAGCGATGGACGCCGATACCAGGGGAGTCAGGAGCTCTCGGATTTCGGGCAAAAAGTTCTGGTTCTCCAGGAAGCGGCCCAGTTGGACTTGGTAGATGTGCTGCAGGGAGCGGACTGAGGGTTGAGGCAAGGCCATCATGCTGGGTTGAAAGTAGGAAGAAAGAATCTTGAGAAGTTGTCCAGAATGTGATGGTCCATGGTGTCAGAGTATGACATATCAAGATAGGGTCTTAAAAGGCTTAACGCCAAAGAACATTCCAAAAACACCACCCACTTGTTCCAATCAGGAACACCTGCTGTTCCGATACAGAACAATGCATGCTTCTGATCGGGAATACCGGTCTAAGTGTGCGCACTCTACTTTGGGAACAGGGTGTTCCCAATGGGAACACAATGATTTCCCAGCAAGAATACCCAGTGTTCCATACAGACTAATACCGGGAGATGCCCCTACTTTGCTAGTGTCATACTAGAGAGCGTGTTCTTAGACATGAGTTGCGTGCATACACTTGGTAAATCACAGTAGCCTATTGGTTAAACAGGCACACAAAGTGGGCGTACCACCTGTCCATAGCATGGTGCCACTGCTAATTCCAGTCACATGACTGGTCCAACGGTGCATTACAGTAGTGACAGGAACATTCCAACATTTGATAGGCTTCCTCAGACTGATAATCATATTCAATATTGTTGGTTTCCTTGCACACCACACTTTAAAGAGCCACCTTCAACAAAGAGCACTTCAAGATCAAATATTTCTAAGACTTTTGCAGCACTCGGCCAACGCCGTATCCTTTTTTATTGATCACAGTTCTTACAAGCCATTTCAGTGTACTGTTGCATTGCTACTGCAGCCTACAGTGCACACAGCAATGAAATTAAGAATACCCCACAGGCTAATTTCAGTGGAAAACACCGTTTGTTACAAAGATGTCCTTTTCTCCTTTTTTGTGCACATGGACTTTGAATTCAACAGGGGTTGTGCCACTGGTAGATTTGTGACAGTAGGGAAACTATTGATTTGGGCACTTAACTCTACAAGGTTGGAATGGGGTTGTTTCGGAGCTCAGTCACCTTTCCAACTTACCAGAAATGTTTGAGAAGTCTTGGGCTGACTGGGTTCCTCCCGCCTCCCATGGGAGCACACGCCCCACAAAGGGTCACATCCATGATATTCTGATCAAATTCAAAGAAAAATTTCCTAGACTGTAATTATTCCCTTTGATGAAAAGCTATGTAAATTTACACCGTGTAGTGCTCACAACATTTCTAAAAGGTAGAACTTGACAACCCCGATGTTATCATTTTATTGTGCTAAACAATGCCAACAGGACCACACAAAAATTGTCATTCTTTTTGTTGCGGTCCGGCCCTCTGGACGATTGCTCGAGGGTGGCGGCCCGTCTGAAACTGAAGGGGGAATTGGAGGCCAGGCAAAAACAGAAAGCTCAACAGGCACAAGACTTAGGTACTTAAAAATGGGCTGGATTCCTTATATTTCACCGTCATTGATGAAAACTGCTTGGACAATATGTGTATTAAAGAGGCTATAATCTATGTGTTTCCCAGCGGAGCCATCACCGTGTCTATCCACCCAGTTGTTTAGCAGCAGTCCCCCCAAAGAACCTTGGAAGCCCGCCAAACTTGTTCAGTCCTGCCAAAAGGTATTGTAGGCCACTTCTGGCTGACAAGCGTGACATCGAGAAAATACATGTACGTTCGAACTGTGCACTTGGGCCTTGCTATAATCATACCTTGAAGACGTGCACAAGGTTCAAAGGTCACATAATTCGCTGATTTAGCTGGGGAATTCCCAGACCCTTGCAATAAATACCTGGGACATTTTTTCTTTTCCTATTGGTTGAAACACGTCATGTGATGGTATATTAACATTTGATAATTACCTGCTGTGCACTAGCACATGGATAGGAGACAGTTTAATCGGGTCTGATTGGTTAGGAGTCTGTGTGCACGCAAAGCATCACGCACATGCCAAGTTCTTCGAAGGGATTCTATTGGACAACTTTTAAAAGGACTATACCATAAAATGGATGGGGGTGTTCAGGAAAATGAAAGTAAAGTTTTAGAACAAAGTCATTGGAAATCTATCATGTGTTGACTTCTTTTGACTCTCTGAATAAAAAAGCTATTTATGAATGGGAATAAATATGTGCTTGGCCAGTCTTAAACGAACATTTAAGACCGGCTAAGCACATATTTATTCCCTTACTGAATGTCAACTCTTCGCAGAGTTACTTCAACCAAAATGAAAGTGTACCTTCCACACAAGTTTCTTGGTGTCGTAAAATCCTCCAAACTCTAGGAACTGTCTCAGCAGTTCCAGTGGGGGCTGGGCTCCATAGGCTTCAGGGGCGGGAAGGTTGAGATCGTCCACAAAGACCAGAACCTAAGACAGGAAAGACCAATCAATGATCCTGTTGATCTAACTTTGTCATTTTGTTCACCAGTCATCCATTCTATGCAACACTATTTCATTTCATTCTTTTGGCACGTCAACCAAAGAAAAAAGACGTAAAAATTGACCGACCTAAAATTTGACTCCATTAACAAAACACACGTGTCTGTTGCATTCGGCCATCAAAATCATGAGTGATTTTGACAGATACGCAACGCTTGGTGCAAGTGTTGACAGAAAGTGTTGATGGAAACGCTCCTTTAAGCTGTCTGCTCCCTAAGGAGATGGTCTTTTAAAAACATTCAACTGTTACGCTGGAGTGATGGATAATGCATTGTTTATTATTGGAGATGCACATCTCGGGTCACTTTTATACCTTCTTGCCTCGTGGCCCCACCATGGTGTCTCGTCCCTTCTTGATCAGCTTGTGCTCAATCTGTGCCCGTACCCTAGCCGCCGTGGTCTGGGCACTCAGCTGTAGAGTGGTAGCTACCATACCACTGGTGGGGCGCCGTACTTGACCAGTGATGAAGGTCAAGTCCATGGTGTCTGCTACGCCAAGACCTGGAAGGGTTTATGGCACGTGATTTCAAAACTACAAACAATGACATCAATGGCATAGTGACGCAGGGGACCTGCTTAATTAACCTCAGCAGCAACTAGCTCAGATTGTGTTTAGAGCAATAATATCCTGACGTGTACTTCTCCAAATACTAGACTACATAGTCCCACTATGGGCATGATGGGATGCCTTGCAATACTTTTGATATTCATTCTTAAGATCTGAGATTCCAAACAAACAGACATGAGGTGTACACAACACTCTCAGTAATAGTTTCAAGTGAGAAGATTTCATTAACTTGTTGAAGAAAACTGGCTAAGTTTCCATGTTGAAAAGTCTGACTCATATAAAATGACACTTGGTGACTGTGATTGTTTTTTTCCTTTGAAATAGTATATCCAATGGTTGGTTTGCCGGTTTGCTTTTGCTTAACCAAACAAGGCTTTTCATTTTCGCTCACCGCTGTCTCCGTCATCTTCTCCTAGTATCCCAGCTGTCAAGGCACTGATATTGGATAGGATGTTGGTGCCCCTCTCAGAGTAATGGAAGACATCCCCCAGGATGGTACCCAGCTGAGTGGTGGCCCCTTTCTCTTTGCTCAAGAGTTTCAGCATGTGGTTGATTATGGCCGATTTGCCTACACCAGAATCGCCTGAAAAGGAAAACGTTAAAATAGAGACAACTCTGAAGAAAGTAACACCGCTTTTCTCATGTTTCTATTCAGTAAAGAACTGACTGTAGGAATTTTTTAGCATCTGTTGGTTGAATTATGATATGTATTAAGTGCTACTTAATAATACTTAATAATGGTACAAATGTGTTTATGTACTATCTGGTACCATGACACACAGAACAATTTACAATGCACTAGGGAGGAAAAATGTATTCAAAATCCAGGGTATATATTTTTGTTACTTTTGATTTTCCATTAGTGACTAAGTTCTCTGTGGCAACTTCCATGAGGAACCAAAACTTCATGCTCCTGTTTACAACAGCTGTGTCTGAATTACTTGGCTACGGCTCAAAATAATCCACACGCCCATGGAAGTCACTAGTTAGCGGCATCATACATTTGCCATAGAATCATGAATTATTTCCAGCCGTAGATAAGTAATTCGGACAGGGCCTAATTCGAGGGTCCCTTTAGTGGGGCTGTTCAGCATAAAAACAATAGACCCAAATAAAACACGCATGCTTAGCAATGTCAACTGGTGCTTACTGCATTGCTTGTGCCAGCTGACTTTTTCCTTTAAGCATGTAAGCCTGCTATACTTAGCATGTAAGCCTGCTAAGCAATTCCTGAAAATGAGCCCAGATGCCTTATCTATTGAGATCAGAGAGTTCCCAACCTGTGAGCAAGACTGGGTGTCTGTTGACCAGAAGCAACCCGGCCAGGAAGGAGTAGCGGACGGTATCCACCGTGGGCACCAGCTCGTTATCCTCCCGCGTGGCTTTCTTGCTCATCTGGGTGGTCAGCCCCATCTGTTCCCCCAGGGACACGTGACTGACCCCCTTGTCAATCAGGGACTTGGTGGACGGCACCAGCTCGTCCCAGGGCACAAACTTGCCGCTCTCGGCGCTGACGAAATAGTGGAAGATGGTGCGGCTACCAGAGGGCAAACGCACACCTGTCAGGGCAAGAATGTGTCAAACAAGACTGTGGGATGATCTCTTAACAAGTTCCTGCCAGGGATTCCGGATCCGGACACGTATGCTTTATATGCGTGGCCGGGGTATCCCAACTCGGACATAGGGGAAAGGGCCTTGTAAGAAAAGACCGTACTCGGAACAAAAGACCAGGCTGCTGGGCATTACTGACATTTTTTCACTCAAAAGTGGAGATAATTCAGCCTTGCTTTGAAACAATATACCACGGTTTGAGGCATTTAAAGCAAGCCGATTACCACCGGGGACAAAAGCGCTCCACCACCGCAGCAATGAGCCACACAGCACCGCTACATGCTAATCTGGCCCCTATTGAAAAGAGGTCAGCAGTGCACTGAGCCAGGTTCGTAAACAAAAGAAACTTGTATAACACCGCACAATCTGGGCTCTTTTTACAAGGCTGCAGGCCTGGCTGAAATACTCGTCAGGCGTCAATAGATTTTGTCTGTCAGGCTAGAGTGGACAAAAGACAATCCTTCATGTGTTTGTAATTGTCCCGCAAATGAAGATAGGAATTTTTAAAGAATTTTGAAAACAGAAAAAAATGATAATTATCCTGGACCAGCATCATCAACATTAATAACTGCCCCCGGCAGCAAGTGGTTAAAGGATCAGATTGTTAAAGTCCTTTTCAGAATATGGGGAGGGACCTCTTCTCATTAGCTTTAACTTTTGATCCGAAAGGGACAATGAACAAGAGAACCTGGCACCTTCCTTGCCAAATAAACTTCTATTTCATCATACCTAACACCATAATTTGACAATTCACATAGTTTTCAAAGTTTCAAAATATGATGGACGCCTGCAGCCATGGTGCCATTAAGGGATGCCCTGAATTTCTAGGCGACAAACATCAATGCGTACCAAACAGGCAATGAACAAGAGAAATCTGTCTAAACACTATTAGTCCGTAACTGCACCATGCTGACGTGGCGTACAGTCTGGTGACTAATCTTGACAGAAATTCTGTAAATACCAAAAGGCAGTGCCACCCTGGAACTCAGACTTCAAAAGTAAGTATGAGCCATGTTCTTCCCTGGGTTGTTAAGATATTGACAGAAAGAGGTGCAATTGCAAATAACTAACAGATAATCAAATTCTGGTATAACTTCGCAGGTAATAACATACCCAGAGGTGGCTCTGTGTCAAACATATCATGCACAAAGGTGTCAAACTCGTAGGCAATGTTGAGGTCAGGGACTTCCACCTTCTTTCCCTTAGCTCCACCCCCTCCCCCCGGCATCCGAGGGGCTACTGAGATGCCACCATCGTCTTCACTGTCATCTTCCCTCTTCAGGTTGCCACCCACAGACCAGGTATAACAGAAGACAAAGATCTTGCCGAGTAAGGTCAGTAACTGATCTGGGTACTTTACCAAGTACCATTCCTTTGAGCTGAAATGTGACAAAAGAAAGAGTTTAACCATTGAATGGAGCTGATGAACAGAGTCAAACTGGATCTTGTCTTTACATGGACAATTCTGAGGAAGTTACTCAAAGCCTGCAGGCAATACTGATTAAAGTTTAACTTTATGGATGGCTATTTCTGGTTATAAAACCAAGGATGCCTTGACGCTGTTGCTCAAAAGTCTGAGGAAACCTGTTGAGAGGAGACAATGAGAAGCAGTTACAGTTTTAGAGGTGAAAGGAGAACGCCAAAAGCATGTTCTGGGTGAAACCCAAGGACTCAAGTGCAGCCTGAAAATCCAATTCACATGTCTGTCTGCCTGAGTGGGATTTGAACCCGAGCCAAAGAGGTGAAAGGCAATACTACTATGACAATCTGGCTCACCCTTAACACACCACATTACTAAAACCAATTCTGCCAAAGACACAGCTGATGCTCACTCCTTCAACAGAGTTTTTATAATGACTAATTGATTTCTCCTTCTTCAAAGAGCACAACTCAGGGTTATCAGAGAAGCTACTAAACTGCTGACCTGTGTTTAGATTGCTGTCTCAGCTTCTCCTTGCGTTCTTTTTCTTTCTCCTTCTCTTTCTTCTTCTCTTCCCTTCTTGATCCTCGTCTTCCGTTGGAGCGAGAAGCGGGGCGACCTGAGCTGTCGGCACTCGCTGGACGCTCTTCATCTGTAGAATGCACAGCAAGCCATTATTGGTGGTGTAACAAAGCTGTTTTAAAAATTATTTCTGGGTTCCACTGTTTTAACTTGTTTCCTGACTTAGATGTGGTTGTTTTCCTGCAATATTATGCAGGAAACTGCAATCTTGTAAGCATGTGCACATTGCCTAACGGATTTCAAATTTTACAAAAAGCCTGAAATCCTTCAACAATTCTTGCAACCTTACTAGGAGTCCTGGAATTTGTGTCACATGTGTGGGGAGGGTAGCAATGTACAAAGCAAGGCCAAAATGTCCTGGAATAAAATGTACTGACACGGTCAATTTTGCTCTGCCGTTATCAGCTTTTGATCAGACATTATACCAAGGTCACATCAAATCAAACTCCTGTGATTTTGACTTTGGGAATTCTATGTCAGACTTGACCACACCTGCACACCAAAAAAGGTTGGGATATGGCTGACGTCCAATTACAATTTCTGGCTCTGGAATAGGACCCTCAGCCATGCCTACTTCTTGCTACTCCACTAAACTTGAACTCTTCAGAATTGATTTAAACCTCCTCAGTTTGTTGACATTACAAAAACTCCCTCCAGCCCCCTCCACTTCCCTTTCTCCTCAGATTGGGTCTCTTCTTTTGCACTGACCTGGGTTGCCATAGCCCCCGTTCTTGCCCAGGAAATCCAGGAAAGCATGCAGCAGATGGCACAGCATGGCCACAATGCTCATGTCGGTGGCTGCTACGATCTGATAAGCCGAGTAGAGTCGCATAAACTCTAACCCCTTGTCCACGCTCTTCTCAAAAAGTTCGTGGAGGTGGCGTTTGCCGCTCTCAGGAATCTAATGCCATTATGGGAACAGAAATGTCCGTGATAGAATGAACAGCCACACTTTGGAGAGGTTTTGGCAAGAATTGATCGGTACATCTCAAAAAGGTGACAAATATCTGTGTGACTGTATTGGACTAATAAAGGGAAACTGTTCCCCATTTCAGTGAGAGGTAAATTTTTCCAAATTTGAACTCATCTGGTACTTTATTAATGTAAAGATGCTGTAAACACTTATTCCACCAAATCACACAGTTTTGATCTGCAAGGCACTGGTAATGATGAATTTATGTGGCCAAATGGGATATATTCAACATCAATCTTTAAGCAGTCAAAATTAGCTATTCTCAGCAGACAGTTTAGATTCTTAAACCATATCATAACTGGTCCACTCCTTTGCTACCAAGTCAGAGGGCATGTCCAAATTAGTGCAAAAAAGACCGACATTTAAATTTAATACACAAAAGATGTTTCATCTTGACCACAATCTTACGTCTCTGGGGAGTTTGGACAGCCACGTCCTGACATATGGCCTCCAACCTAAATCCACTGGGTCCTACACAGAAAAGACAAGAAAACGTAAGCCAAATTCTTAAGGTGATTCACTCATTAATTTAGCTATTAAAGTTTGTTGTAACATATCAAATTCAATGAAATTAAGAACAGGTAAAATGAATGTTTGAGAACCAAAAGCTGCAATTACAGCTTTAACCACTTTCTTGTAATGAACGCCCCAAAAACTAATATAAGAAATTGTGATTTAGTCCGTGACCAATCAATGACAAGGCATGGCACAAGTTAATTTACAAGGAACAAGAGATTGCCAAAAAATTTAAGAGAAAGCTTTTGTCACAGTTCATGTGAATACGTGTAGTTGGTTATTTAAATCAAGACTCTACAGTACCGAAGTGAATCTGCCACTTGCACAATTATGTGTGTAAAAGGCATTAGTGTTAGAACCAGTGCGTGAACCAACACGCGTGCTTATTCATTTTGTTTACATTACACTTCCTGGTTCAAATGACGTCACACTTTGGTACTCTATAAGACTTGTGATTCACTGCTGATTGATTAGTACCACCTTGACAGTAACTCTTCTCACACAAGGATTAGTGTTTTCAATCAAAATGATGGCATATTTTCTTTTTTTAACCACTTCCTGCTGGGGACTCTGGAATGAAGGTCACCTGTCAACTTAGAGTAATGCCTAAAGATTACTTCGTGTGGCTATAAACGACAGTTAAATGAAATGATGGATTTTTGACGGATTTTGAAAACGGAAAAAATGATAGTCATGCCGGCCCAGCATCATCAACATTGAAAAATGCCCCGGCATGAAGTGGTTAAGCCTAATCAAACTGTATCACAGACACAATTATCAGCCATATTCTGCGGTTCCAAATAATCATCAGGTGTACTCTTCCACACATGTCCACACAACTCTTCCAAAACACTAAAATAAGTACATTTGTTTCACATAACAGTGGGGAAATGAACTTTGTGATTTACAAATGAACTGTGAACCACTCACCAAGTACACCATAGCACATCTACTGATGGTGGCGGGGCTGGCCTGGGACAGATTGTCCACCTCAAAGAGAAGCCTCATCCCCGGGGTGAGGCCCACCCTCTCCCCGTTGGCCAGGCACAGCAGCCGGCTGTCATCCAGCACCGTGTTCAGGTTCTCCACCCACAGCGTGTCCACGGGCCCGTCCAGCACCAGCCACTGCCAGTCCTGGGGGATCTCATCGCCCCCCTGGCCGGCCGGGGTCCTGTCGCTGCTCTCCTCCAGGAGCTTGTGCTCATCGGCCAGCCCACTGTCCTGGGGATTGTGGGAGTCGGCGGCCAGGGACTGGGGGGTTCTGGGAGTTGTTAACTGCAGGTAGATAAAGAGGCGGTCGAGACTATGGATAAGTTTGATCATACGGTAAAAGACGAACTTTTTTCGAATAACATTTAATCCAAAATATTTTCTAACAAGTCTACGCAAGTTTGTAAAGCAAAAAATCTATTTTTTGGAACCACTAAATAGCTGCTACTACTTCAACATATGTTTAAATAGATTTGCAGTCTGCAACACTAATGATTAAACAAACACAGCAGTAAAATGCATTGTCCTACAACAGCTTTACCCAGGACTTTGAGGCAAAATATTAATATAAGATAGTCATCAGAAAAAAATGTAAAAAGAACATGAAATTTTATCAAGAATAGCCATGATCGCACCGTGATTAGAAAGGTACTTCCATCTCTCTTGACAAAGTTTCAAATGTCACCTGCCCTACATCATGCAGATCAATAGCCATGATCGGACCATGATTAGAGAGGTATTTCCACCTCTCTTGACAAAGTTTCAAATTTCACCTGCCCTACATCATGCAGATCAATAGCCATGATCACACCATGATTAGAGAGGTATTTCCATCTCTCTTGACGAAGTTTCAAATGTCACCTGCCCTACATCATGCAGATCAATAGCCATGATCACACCATGATTAGAGAGGTATTTCCATCTCTCTTGACGAAGTTTCAAATGTCACCTGCCCTACATCATGCGGATCAATAGCCATGATCGGACCATGATTAGAGAGGTACTTCCATCTCTCTTGACAAAGTTTTATATGTCATCTGCCCTACATCATGCCGATCAATAGCCATGATCACACCATGATTAGAGAGGTATATGTACTTCCATCTCTCTTGACAAAGTTTCAAATTTCACCTGCCCTACATCATGCAGATCAATAGCCATGATCACACCATGATTAGAGAGGTATTTCCATCTCTCTTGACGAAGTTTCAAATGTCACCTGCCCTACATCATGCAGATCAATAGCCATGATCGGACCATGATTAGAGAGGTACTTCCATCTCTCTTGACAAAGTTTCAAATTTCACCTGCCCTACATCATGCAGATCAATAGCCATGATCACACCATGATTAGAGAGGTACTTCCATCTCTCTTGACAAAGTTTTAACTGTCACCTGCCCTACATCATGCAGATCAATAGCCATGATCGGACCATGATTAGAGAGGTACTTCCATCTCTCTTGACAAAGTTTCAAATTTCACCTGCCCTACATCATGCAGATCAATAGCCATGATCACACCATGATTAGAGAGGTATTTCCATCTTTCTTGACAAAGTTTTAAATGTCACCTGCCCTACATCATGCAGATCAATAGCCATGATCACACCATGATTAGAGAGGTATTTCCATCTCTCTTGACAAAGTTTCAAATGTCACCTGCCCTACATCATGCAGATTAGTTGTATCATTTGTTGCTTGATTGAATGAGTATGCTTCAGAGAACTAAATCCATCCTAATTCCAGGAGTCCTTGGCTGACAAATATATACCAAAGAGAAGCAGGGAAGCTTAGATAGTGACCCTACCTGTGAGCTTGGTCTTTCTCCCCTAGGTGTGACGCTCCCCATGGTGGTGGACCTGTCTTGGTCTTCCCCTCCCTGGCTTATCTCGGCGGCTTCCTTGGCAAAGCGCCGGACGGCGGAAGCCAGCAAGCCATCGGTCCACTCCAGGGTGTTTGGGTTGGTCTGGCCGTACAGCTCGCCCATCTTGACACACTTGGGGTTGATGGCAAACGTCTCCACCCGGCCCTTCTTGCCGTAGGTTTTCTAAGATGTGGGAAGTTGGAAGGGAAGAAAATGTCAGAGAGGAGTCAGACAGACAAATCTGGTGAATATGACAGTTTGATGATTACTGTTCACATTTTGGGCACACTTAAGTTTGCAGGTGAGTTAGTTAAAAATTAGGCAAAAACAGAAGTGAAGCTTTTAGCATGACACAGATTTAACAAGTTTTGTAGTGACACTCACTGTAACCCCAACAATATTCTGAAATTGTGCAAAGCATGACCTGGACTTAAGACATCTTATGGAAGGTCTGATCCAAACAACCTTTTTCTATAGAGAGTCTGAACTTTGGGGTTACTTCACCAAATATGAAGCAATCCTCAGTACCTCTCCTTACTGATGTAATGAACTGCACATTCTTCTTGTGAATATATTCCATACTATTAAAACCAAATCTTGGTTAATCCTAACTGTCCTCAATTTTATCCTCCAATTTCAAGGTGAGGTTTCCTACACCCCAGGAGGTTAGGGTTAATGTAAGAAAAAAAAGTGTTCTCCACTACGTGATCTGATGCCACAAAATGAGTCTTAGATTATTCTGTTTTTGTTGGTTTAAGAAAGCTGTATCTGTTTTGATGTCACACCCAATTTGGCATCCTTATAAAAATGGACATTACATGGCTGAAAAATACTGAACGCTTCTACGGATTTACGTTGTGCAAAATTCAATTAACGACGTTCAGCTCAGAAGTAATTTAAGTGACAAGCAGCTGATTTTAATAGGTTGGGTCATTCACAAAATAAAGGAGTTTGTGAGAAATTGCTCAAGTTCTCTCCTTACTATAATCTGCAGCCCAGACTGGTCTGCCTCTCCTATGTGTATGGTAGGTAGCAGCACTAAGGCCCTCTGTAAGATGGTACGGACAGCTGACTTCCCCCCTCCTGTTGGACCGACCAACATGACGCCATGCCTCACCAGGATCTGGCTGTGAAGCTGCTTGACCTTGTCAATCTGGCCGGGCCAGTGTTGGAGCCCTAAGTCGCGGATCGCCATGGAAATCGCTTTCTGAAAATTGAATAGACAAATGCTTGTGTCACTGTGACCAACAGTCCCATTCAATGCAGTCAGTCATCCAGTCTAATGCTGTCTATCTCCCCTGAGCTGAAGTGCGCCCTCACCGGCGAAAGAAAGACAGATGGTACTAAGTTTTCCAACCAGGTTCTTGCACTCATTCAGCGAGCATACAAAGACCACACATTCTAGACTAAAATCGCTGCGTGTACTCAGCGTGCTCTGCACCCATGGGGTGCGTGAGTACCAAAGGACTGTCAATTTCATTTCAAAACACGCCCTCTTTTGTTCCTGCTCCGAACGGATAGAATGAACGTCTCACTCAGCAACTGCCAAGAAAGTGTTTTTTCCAACTCTGGACTTCATCTCTCTCATGGTTTATAGTTCTCAGCTGTAGCTGGACTGCAGTGGAATCCATTACAAGACCTTGTAAGTTCATCAAGCACCCATCACAAGCCATCCAGTCTTGAGCCAACTCACAAGCTAGAGAGTTGTCAAAGGACTTGCAAAGGGCTCAACTACAACACTCACTTGTATGAATTCAGCCCCCTGAGTTGAGAAATTTATTTTGGTTCTCAAAGGAAACATCTGCAGCTTATTATGGAGCTCAAGATGACTGTTATTTACAGAAACGATGCCAACATTTAGGGGAAAAAATGACAAACTGGGGTTGTGTTAAAGAACAAGTTAAGGTTGACAAAAAACTGCATTAGCTATAGCAGGGAACTGCACAGAAGTGTATTTCACAGCCTGAAGCATGCTAATCCTTGTATACATGTATACGCATTGAAATTCATGTAGTTGCATCAATGTTTTAAGCTGAATTCTACCTCTGCAGTTAGCATTTTTCTTCTAGGTGATTGCTAATACGGTTTCTGTGGTGGACAGGGGCTGCGTATTAGGCAAAAGGTTCCATATGGGCCAGGACCAATCAGATTTGTTTCAGTTTTTTTCCCTGAAACTTGAGCTGTCAGACAAGCTCAGGCTGATCATTTCTTTTCATCCAATCTACAGGTGTTAGAAATGATTACCTCCAGGGCTCCCGAGTCAGGAGCTGGTGGACTGATACCAGGGAAGAGGTCTGCCAGGATACTCTCAAACAGCGGCACGTCCTCCGCCAGGAACTTGGGTAGGTTAGCATCCCGCAGGGAATGGATGAGAATAAAGGCCTCCTGCTCCTCAGACAGGGCAACGTGCTGTTGTCTGCAAAGAGACGGGAATGTCAGGGTATATGGGGAGACATCCAGATCGAGGTTTGGTAGTTGATAACGTAGGCTTCTGCAGCTCCAACTGTTAACACCATGGCCAGCATATTGGCCTAGATAGAGCTCATGAACCCTGATTACCAATAGACTTTTTTCACAAGTCAGACATACTGAATTGAAGGCAAGGTTATCTTTCATTTTGAAAACATGCGAGTAAAAAGGAAAGCAAGGAAATTTAAGTTCATTACAAATTCATGCTAGTTCATACTGATGAACACTTCAAATTCTATGATCATTTATATCCAATATATTCAAGAATGGATCTATGTACCATCCTTGATGTAGTGTGCTGTGTACATTACCAAGACTGACTTCTCTAATATGGAATATTTGATAAGATTTGATAAGAAATTTGGTCAATGAAAACACGGTTCTAAAAACTAGCAGTAGATACTAACTCTGACTGCATCTGTCGCTTCTTCTGTCCGGCCATGACCAAGACTGACTTGATGGCACGCATGCCAAAGTCATAATGGTCCTATGGGAGTAAAGAAAAAATTGACAAGATTCATAAGAGTCACATTTCATGTTAATGTAACTGCTACATGTACATTGCCTGAGAAGGTTCATGGGGGTTTCAAGGTGGGTTGAGAGATGTAGGATCCAATTTCATGGAAGTGATGACGGTGAGATACGGTTGCTAAGCACAATCATATGCTGAGCAAAAGGGTCATACTAGAAATCTGGGGTCCAATTTTTCATGTTCCCTGTCAGCCCTGAAATGTGATTTTGTACAAAGTTTAGAGCACACTCTTTTATTTCCAAGAGGAATTAAATAATGCAAATTACCTGCCAAACAAATAAAAATGGTTCGAAATCAACTTTAATGATATTTCCATGTGTAATTTCACAGTCAAGTTGTGACTTTATAGAAAAACTCACAATTTAGTCGACTCGAGCACAAAAGGTGGCCACAACAGAGAAAAAACCTGTTTTTCCATCAATAAATTGATGTATCTTTGAGTCTTTGAGTATTACATGCTGTAACTTCATATATTGCCTCAAACCCAAGTATCATGTATACACCTCACAGCTTAAACCCTGGGGGTAAGATAAACCCTTCCTGACCTGCTGTGACAGCTGCTTGCTGGCCAGCTGGTACAGATTCACAATCTTATTGGACAGGGACTTGGCCGAGGTGAAACCCTCCGAGAACAGCATGATCTCGGCGATCAAGGCGTAGTCTGGCACCATCATGGACACAGGACGGAACAGAGACTTCAGATTGTCAGGCAATTCAACACGCCCGGCATAGCTGAGATACAAGATATAATTGGATACAACTCTGTAAGATGAAACATATCCTTTATCTTCTGGTGGGTACATTTTCAAGCAAATAACTAAATAGCAGGAAAAAAATGGCATCAGCTAAATCATAAAGCCGTTGCAATTTTCCTTTTAATGCTAAGAAATATTCTCTTGGTTCAATACTGACGTTTCATCAGATATGGATCAACTCTAACAGCAAAATTTCATCAACATGTGCAACTTACCCAGGATTCATTGTGATGAAAACACCACATGTGCTGTTGAGCCGAATGTCTCTACCCTCAAAGACAAACCTGAAAAAATTTGACAAAAACCTTCTCTTCAATTACGCTAACCCAAACGCTTTTGAATAAAATTTAAATATAAAACTCGTACACTTGCTCTAATCAAATGAGTTAAGAGTGGGGTATATCCCAGCATAAGTTTTAAAAGGGGAGGTATTAAGCGGCACATACTAGCAAATTACAACCCAGCTAAAACTTTTTTAAGAAGATGAAAAGACATGTGACAAGTTACAATTTTTTGAAAGAGGGAGGTAGTGAGTGGCATCTAAATAGTAATGCTTTTTAAAAGATGAAATGGTGGATTGTAGCTCAAACCATCCACCCTTATACCTGAGAGCATTCTGATCCTTAGCAGTCTTGATGCTATGCAGCTGTTGGGCGATCACAGAGAGCACCTCCAGGTCTATACGATTGAACTCATCAAAGCAACACCAGCTGCCAGACTGTGCCTGACCCGAGAAGAACTTGCCCATCATCTGCAAACAAGACGATGAAAACTTTGGCCATCGTTCGTTTTTTATCTTGGCAATAACTTTCCTAACTTCACTGGCTGAGGGGTAGCAAAACTCTTTGAGGTAAAGGCATTTCATAAATTCGTAATTTAGAGTAGGAAGCAGAACTGAACAATTGGAATTTGAACAAAATTAACATGGAAAACTGCAGGATCAGAGACTTCAGATTGTCAGGCAATTCAACACACCCAGTATAGCTGAGATACAAGATATAATTGGGTACAACTCTGTTAGCTGAAACATATCCTTTATCTTCTGGTGGGTACATTTTCAAGCAAATAACTAAATCGCAGGAAAAAAATGTCAACTTAATCATAAAGCCGTTACAATTTTCCTCTTAATGCTAAAAAAATATTCTGTTGGGTCAATACTGACGTTTCATCAGATATGGATCAACTCTAACAGCAAATTTCATCAACATTTGCAACTTATCCAGGATTTGAGGTAAAGGCATTTCATAACTTCGTAATTTAAAGTAGGAAGCAGAACTGGGATTTGAACAAAATTAACACGGAAAACTGCAATTTAGCTCTTACTAACCATAGACATTTTCTTTTAAATCTTGAAGAATTTACCTTGTAGTCTAAGCCCTCTGAGCAGTTGAACACCAGACACTGTTTGCCTACAGCCTTGGCCAGATCCTTCACTGTCTCAGTCTTGCCTGTGCCAGCCGGCCCAGCCGGGGAACCACCCAGATGCAGGTACAGGGCACCGGTCAGGGTCAGATAGCAGCGGTCAGTCAGGGGAGTAATGACCAGACGGCTGGAGCAGCCGAGGTATTCGTAGCCGTACTGGAAGGAAGCGTTGGCCTGCTGCACCATGCACGTATTATGCTGTTCGTCCCATTCATAGCGCAGTTGCCTGGGGAATACGGCAGGGTAGATGCGTTAAAATGGACGTGGACAGCAATTCTAGGCAGAGTGTTAAGGAAAAGTGTTGTATGAGGAGTCTGAGTATCAAGTAAATCTTCTTGTCTTTGGGGACAAAAAAACGAAACCATCAATACTAAGCAAATTCAAGTGATAACCATCCGTCAAGCATCGGTTGATTTTGCCAGGTGCCAGGTACCCAGGATGTATTGACCTATCACCATCCACGAGCATTATCCAATCACAGTGTCCGTTGTACATCATGTGATATTCCAAACCTTGGACAAATAGAAGCATCCAGACACAAATGATCTGTGCATTTGTTTGGCCTGTTCACTGATATGAAATCTACCACTGCATATCTCTTTAACTGAATACAAACTGAATGCTGTTGCTCAGAAATGCGAGCTACTCTGGAAGCGTACGAAGATGCAGCAAGCACTACAAGAACACATATGTTTATTGTACTGATAGGTGATGGCACGTATCACGCATCGCAAACACAAGTACTGCTTCAGAGGCTTGTGCTCCAAGTTGTCGAGAGGGGGCGGCGTTGCTAACTCCCAAACGGCGATAGATCATGTCTGTGCACAGGTTACCATGGACAATGGTTGCAGCTTGGACTTGTCCATTGTTGTGTGTGTGTCTGGCACTCACATGAAAGCCTCACGAACCTTCAACTTATAACTGGTCCTGAGCAGTGCGTGGCACGGTGCACAGCAACCGATGCACACATGTGGTTTGCTAGCCCCATGGGATATCATTGTTATTACAAGTGCTGAAAACCATCAAATCAAAACAAGGAAAGCACTACCACATCAAAATGTATTTCCGAGAAAACTGTGAAAAAAAGGGTATTAGTAGAGCCTGATGGAGGACATCTTAAAACAATTCAACAAAAACTGGAATGGAGAAAGGCAAACAGTACAAGAAAAAGGTTGAAAGAATGGAAAACATAGACAAAAAAATCCCAGACAGACACATCAGCTTGTAAAAGCAGACGGTGGCTCACACAGGGAAATCTGGGATTTGATCAAGAATTTATACCTCGTCCAATCAAAGTCGTCGCTGCGACGCACCTTCTCCTCAATCAGGCGGTTCAGGATGTCTCTGGCATGCACCACAATGGTGATAAGTGCCTCTACGCTGTGTCGCTGGTAGGAGCTTAGGGGCTTGGTGACCATACCAGCCAGGGTGTTCAGACGGAATACCAGCTTGTCTCTGGTCTCAATCAGGGAGGAGCCGGAATTGGTGGACTCCAGGCTTGCGACTACGTCACGGTTGAACATGATTTGCACCTTTTGGGTGCAGTAAAAAACGGGATGTGAAGATATTGCCAGAAATGTATTACAGGTTTACAAGTATTTTACTTGAGCTAAATGCCCATCTAGAGTGACACAGAAGATGATGGCACACATGATTGAGACCTGTGCCTTGTGTGGTTTGTGCAGATTCTGACGAAAACAGGGTGTACTATGTGGCAAATGAGCTTACATCAGTGCACGCATGCTGTATGTCCCCCGCATTGGAGGTCTCATGAGCAGTCTCTAAGCTTCATCTGCTATTCTTGTACCAAGCTAACATCTCAACTCAATCATCCATCTACTTACCACAGTCAGAACCACTTGACCCGGGTGACTCAAGACCCAATCCTGGAGGTTACGGCCCCATCGGTGAACACACTCTTTGAAGTTTCTAAAGAAGTTTAAAAACCATGTGAAGGTTGTCAAAGGTCACAGATCAACAGAATCTTTGTAGGTGCACCATGTACAATCTCCTTTAAGAAGTCTGGTTCTAAAAAGAACTGGGTAAACCTCAAGTTTTGAACAGAATGACTTGTACATCTTGGGAGACTGCACGTGGTGATACTCCAGTCCTTTTGTTTGGTGACAAATGTTTGTCCTTTACATGCCATGTCCAAGTGAGATGATGGTGTGTAATCTCATACATGCTTGGTCCCCAGGATAAACCTGCTATCGTCTATCACCATGCATTCAAACTGTCTCTTCCCTTAAAAGTTACACCATGGAAACAGCTGTAGGAACATTCTTTGAGTTTGATTCAGGTCACTAACAGCCTTGCCAAGTTCAAAATTCCATATTTCTGTTAAAGTAACGGAGTAATGGTGCTCCCAGCGACATTTTTCCCACTTTCCAGAATTAATCATTCAGATGTTGAGAACTGAGCATCTATTTTTTTGAAACTTTGCAAGCTTTTTTTTTTTTCAATCCCAAAGTATATGAAACCAATACCATCCCTGAAAAATTCACCATTAGTAACTGGTATTGGTAAGCAAGCACATGCAAGTAGGAAAAAAACACCAATTTTTAAGGCAATTTGTTTATCATGACAGTTTGCAATGCTTCAACATGGTATAAGCCAGAGCAGGAGTTTTCTTAACTTATAAATCTAATTTGACAATGCAATGCAAAATGATCCCGAGATGTAAGTTTGGGTATGGAAATGTTTTTATGCATCGGAACTGGAATATTGGTATGAAACATTGAAAGACTACAGTTAATATGAAATGGCGGTAGAGGTTGACATGCTGTATCAAGGAGTGCTTTCAAAGTTTGCTGCTCAAACATTCAAGATAACCTCTCATCATCTGATAAAATTTGTCTCCATAGGGTCACCCCTTCGTTACATTCATTTTAAATTCAACATTGAATTCTGGAAGTACAAACTAATTGGCAATCGGTTTGGAAACTACTTTGCCCAAATGTTTTGATCAGAACCAAACCCAATGAATACATCTGGTTCTGACTGTAATGACAAGACCGAAATATTTTATGTAAAGTTGAAGCAGTGTACATGCAACTCATGCAATTGTAAATAACAAAACAATATATAAAGTAAAAACTGACATAGCTAGATTGCAATGTTAGCATAATTAATTACCGTCAATTTGTTATCTGTATAAGTCCTTCTAAAAGTGAATATTATCATACAATCGTCTGACATTTTCACAGTGAAGAAGTTTGCAGATCAGGGTTTAAGCTTATACCAGTCTTGGGAATTTTCCAGTTGTTTTGAGGAGATGCAGGAATGTATAAAATATTTTCACATATGTGATCTGCTCAAATGAACTGAGGTCAAAAAGACAGCATGTTTGTATTTTGCTGACGACAAATCAGAACCAATGGGTGGCAGGAGGTCTAGCAGATTTCATGAACATGGTCCAACACATTACCCCTTCTTTTCAAATCCTTTTGCTTTCGAAATCCCCATTTTTCCATCTGGGATATCAATCTATTTCTTGACCTTTAAAATTACACAAACTCAAACCCTGACTCTTTCACAAATTCCAACAGAATTACGACAGATCAAAACGTTGATCAGGAATATTTTCCTCTTTGCTCTTGTCTTACTGGGGCAGGTCACACAATTTTGGAAGAAAAAAAAAGCAAAATAATCAGTTCATCACAGGTCACTTGAAAAACTTCAGTGTGCGAATCTTGTTTGCTGGTATGTGTGAATTCCAATAGAAATGGAATGATTTTTCTTATAAATGTTCTGCTTATGAGTATGTAATGACACCTGCTGAGTCTTCTTTGCTAGAGAAGACAAATGAATTAGTATGGCTGTGTGCAAAATAGCTTTGTACTAATAGAAACAAACACAGGACATAACAAAAACAGCATCGTTATCAGTGCTTGCAATATTCCAAAACGGGTAAAAATAAAAAGTGGAACGTAGGTCAGTATCAACAATTTCTATGCCCATTTTGTTAGCTTGAACACTGGGTGATTTTTTTTTCTCTGGTCTTGATTCTGTAGAATGAGATTGGTGAGGATTATGAAAAGCCACGAAATTGAAAGAAGCAGCATTAATGTTTAGCCAGGTAAGGGGACAGAACTTTAAACAGTGGCCACTGAAAAAGGACAGAAACAGAGTTTTTGTTCATTAAGCTTGTCAATGGGTAGATTAGGAAAAACTGATAGTTGTAAGGAATAAATCCTCTTATACAGACAACCAATCAAAGAAAAGTCCTTGGAATTAATAAAATTAGAAATTATTATACTTCCTCTCTCAACTGAAAACTATTTGGTGAACAGGCAAGTTAATTTTTTTTTTAATTCCGCATAAATAACTGGTTAGTGGGGAAAAATTTTAAGCACAATAATTAGAAAATAAGCAGACCTGTTTATTGTTAGCATTTGCAAATAGCCACAGATTGAGCTTAAAGAAGGATTCAGAAAGCAACAGCATCTATTGTAGAGGCCTGAATTCAAATGCTATGTACACGTATGTCCGCATGCTGCTGACCATGCCATCGAAGCAGAAAGTAACAGGTTGCATAAATCAATTTAGACATTTAGACATAGATTTCCCGAGAGTGTAACCCATCGCAGAGAAAGGAGTTTGTTTTAATTTTTCACTTCCAGATAATTCCGTAGGAAATGCAAATCTGTCTGCCTTGTGTCGGAGGCCACGTACAAAACGAGCTGTGTGTTACTTTTCACAGTGACAGTGCAGCCTGACAGGGTATTTTATGTGAACAGGACCACAAAATGAGAACCAAAACATGGGCCAAAAATGAGAATTTTCTTATGGTAATTGTTCACAATTGATAAAAACACCATGATACTTAAAACCTTTCATTCCTAAGCCTCCTTAACTGTTTTGATAACCACTATTGGTGATTTATGTAAACTGCAATATGAGTACAACCAAAATCAGTTTGAAACCAGGACTAACGTCACACTCACCCTTAACGCTCATGACTTCTGCACAATTTACAACTCATTTCTCAGAGGTGGGTCAAACTCAAGCATAAGGTTAAACGAAACCTTTCACATGCAAACAATACAAACACCAAAAGACAGTACGAGTAAAAAGTTGCGAATAAAAATGCATTTTGACAAAGAAAGGTGAACCACAGACTCGAGAGAGTAGGCGCCCCGGTCTGGCCATGCACTCTGCAGTCGTCGATCCATCATTGCAAATTTCATACATCTGTTATACACACGACAGAACAGACAAGCCGTTAACTTATTCTAGAGTGTCTATAACAGTTCACGTCTTTATGCACTCCTCCACTATCCAGAGTCTGCCTCGGGGAAAATACTTTCATATGTACGAAGAACAAACATTATCGTGCTTTCTTTTCCTGTAAGAGTCGGACTGACATGTTTGGAAGAATGTGCAAACAATATTACCTCTTCCTAACAGGTGAGCTGCAATACATTAACGGTTTGCATAAAGTCTGATAGTTACTTTCAAAAATTGAGTGACAATTTAAATATATTTAAAAAGATCACAGATTTTGACTGATGTACACTTCCAAATATGATAAATATTTGTTCATGTTGCAAACTCTAATGGTTGACTTATTTGGAAGTCATAAACATGAAGAATCATTCATGATCATTTTGGGTCATTCTGTCTGGCAAAATTATTCTCTTCACATATTTTCATCGACACTCACCTTTTGACTGTGTCAAACATGGCTGACTCCACGCTACCTAGCCATTGTTCTACTGGACCACGGGCACGGACATTCCTGGTGAGGAAAACAAAATGAATACTACAAAGGTAAGTGACTGCGGTACGCAGAGGACAGGTTCAACTTGGTTCACATGATCGTTGTGCAGTAGCATCTAAATTTTCTACAAGTACACAAAATATCAGTCAAATACCAGTAACACTCACTGAATAAAACTCATCAGGAAAAGCGTTATTTGTCAGTAACTTTTTAAGAAAATTTTGAAACCATTTGTCGTACTTGCGGCATTTGAATTGATAGCTTGAATAGACCTTACCTATGGAAAAGTCATATGTCTCGTTTGAGCAACAAGGTGTGGTTTTCATTCATTAGCATGGGATACAACAGCACACAAACTGTGTAAGGTCTTTCTTTTACCCAGTAAATATTACTTGTACATAAGCCAAAATAGCATTCTTATTCATACAGGCTTTGAGTTGGGGCGTTATTTTGTTTTTACTTACTTTGGCATGAGTATGATCTCACCCTCTGCGGAGATCATAGTCCTGACCGTGGGCGGTAGCTTGGGTTCTCTCACTATCTCCAGGCTCTTGATGTTACCAAAGCATTTCACTAGATGCGGCTGCAATGGGATGATAAACAAGCAACATTTAAGTTTTCTCTCCTCAACATTTGGGTAAGTGTTGCTTTCCCACTGCCTTATGAGAAACAATTCTAGAAATGCCATGGGCAGTGGCCTCCTACATTTTCTCAAATATTGTTGCAATTTACTGTGCCGTGCCTTCAAGAATTTTTCTACCGATGTCTTGAAGTCAATTTCAACAGCAGTTTTATGAAAGACAAACCGTTCTTATGAATACCTACTTTTTCCAAGGCAGCTAAACTTTTCTCGTTGGTATGTGCACAATGCACAGAGGCCAATGCATGTGATACAATAGCAACACATATTCATAAAATAGAACACCCTCTCTGACCAAATTGAAACTTAACAGATGTGTTTTCAGAGAGACTGTTCAGAGGGATGTCGTCATGTTCTATCTCACCCACTCCCCTTGGAGAAGGTCCACCAAGCCTGGCTCTGGTTTTAGGATGAAGGGCAAAATGTCAGTAACAAGGGTATATTTTTCGTGGACCCTTGACTACCCACAGTGCAGCGTCTGATTCTAGCATGCTGAAAATATTTCAACTGCTTTAATGTGAGGACAACCCAACACCACTTTCTAAGTAAAGTACTCATTATCACAGGAACATATTCTCTAAGGTTGTTTGCCGATCCAAACTGACCTGAACGGCATCAGGGTTCTTGCTCTGAGCTAGAATGTCCAGCAACTCATCGTTACTTAGGAAGTAGAAACGAGGGAAGACCAGGCGCTTAGTCTCCAGATAATCCTGAAGGAAAAAATTATAAATATCATAGCTTTCCATTATACGGGTAAACAAGAGTAAAATTTATTCTAAGGTCAGCCCGCACTTGGGGTAAAAGGAAAAACTAAATTCACAGAATTAGAAAACATTTGGGAAAAGGCCTTTATTATATCAAATTTGAGTTCAGGCCTTTTTTGAGCAAACTATGAACCAGCCTTAAGTTGAGAAATGAAATCGGTTTTGAACACCTCACGGCAAGAACCTGAAGGTTCTCATTCTTAAGCTTCAAAAATACCAAAACATCAGCTTAGTTGAAAGGATCTTGGATTAAGACCATTGAAAATAATTACAAGTGGCGATGCACACTCTCCAACGGTACATACAGTTGGGATAACCCCACTTCTGCTGTTGGTTTAATTTATCTTTCTCACTTTCCATTTATTCCACACCAACGAAGCCTCTAAGATCTTACCTCAAGACACTTGTGAATCTTCTCCAAGTTGGAGTTGTTTGTCTGCAGTATCTCAAGTACCCCAGGTGCTACGGCAGCCCTCAGGGCATTGGGTCTGTCCTCCGTGCGTCGCATGATGTCCTTCCAGGATTTATCCACTGCCGCGAACAGCTTGGCCTCACTGGGTAACTGCCTGAAAGACCATATAGGGTAACCATCAGTGCAAAACTTTAAAGAATTCCTCTTTGGGTCACCTACAGCACTGCCTAGCAGTGAACAGTCTGGACATCAATCACTAAGAATCATGTCAGTTCACTGGAAGCACATCCTAAAGCTTTGAGAACTCATGAAGTGAGACATTAGCTTTGGGACATTATATAATGAACCAAACACTGTGACGGACACAGTGAAGGACACACTGCATGACACTGAGGCCTACCTCTGTATATCTGGGGCCAGAAAGATCTGCTCCAGATAGAGCCAGTTACGCTGGCAATTCATCCACTCGTCCAAGGTCCGCGAGAAGACGTTCAGCTTACGATCCCACTCTTCAACTAAAGCCTGGTTCAAATCACAGTTGCATCATTCATGATTGAAATATCAATGCTCAAAAATGTTGCTCTTTTGACGAGTCTATTTTATCTGCATATCGTTGGTACTGAACACAAAGCTTCCTTGAAGTTTTGTACATAACTGTTTCAAAGCCTGAAGGCAGAATATGAACTCTGACACATGAGTATTTCTCAAAGGACATGACTCTTATGGAACATCATGTGTGCCTAAAATGAAAATGTTCATGAAAATCCGAATGGGACGGGAATGGGAGTTTATAATTGTTCAGTACAATCATGATGGATGAAGTATACAGTTTTTTAAGAACATCATGGATTCTCGGCTTCTAAACAAAGCAAGAGTGGGCTTCTTTAAACAGGAATCTTGGAAAAATCCCCCAAATCTAAGCATGTAGTCTCAACTCAATCAGTGGAGCAAAACAAACAAAATGATGTACCCAACCATCTTTCAACTCTCTCTAACCAACCCCAGAACTGAATGCAGTAAAGGTGATGGGACACTATTGGCCTGTTTGTTTCAAACAGGTCTGAATTGTGATCAACAATCTGTCATTGGTTCACTGACATCAAAACCCTCCTCATGGATGGAGTGAACCAGTGTTGGGATCACTGATCGAGATCCAGATCCCTGTGAAACAAACAGGCCCTATTACTGGGTTAGAGTATCGAGATGCTGCATTAAAGAGTGATCCCCATGAAGTAGGAAATTTCCAATTTCCTACAAAGGGCGCGTCAAGTCTGTAACATACTTTGATTGGAGAGACAAATCGGGAGCCTCGGATGGTTGCTATGGTGACCTGGCTCTCCTCCAGCTGCTGGGTGATGTCGTCGGCACCAGCAATTATCATGAAGTCTCTGTTGCTGTGAGGGATCAGGCGGAAATCGGTACTCTGCCAAAGGTCAATCACCTGGAAATAAAAGGGAAGTATCATGACATATCAATTGAGTTTAACTAAATTTGCAGCAGTCTTTAAAATGTGCACACAAAGATTGCTATAAATTTTCAAACACAATACATGTCAGTTTCTAAACCTTGGAATAGTGAGATGCAGTACATATTTTATTAAATCAGTAATTATAAAGGCAGTACTGTAGTATTATATTTGAATCCCTATAAGATGTGATGCCATGGCCCACAGCGAAACGAGACAAAAACTTTGCTTTAAGAATTTGATGTGATTGAGCGCTCTTCCAACTTGAACTACAAATCACATTATCACTTTAAACAAAATTCATTAAAAAAAATTTTTCCTTACCGTATCCTTATGTCCCAGTGGCCCAATGGTTACAACGTATTAAACATGCCCAATTTTTGAAGATGTACATGAGCTTAAAAAACTGTTCTGCCACAATTTGAAGCGAAGCCTGCATCCGAAGTTCATGTGCTCTTAGTAAAACAGATGAAGGCTTCGTTTGGGAACATTCTGCTCAGAGGAGCCAAGATCTCAATCAAAGTATTTTCCAGACACACAGAGTGCCACACAGTACAATGATAATGTTATTTTGCATTCATTTAGTACGGATTCTTCTGTGTCTACCTTGTTGAGCATAATTTCCAGTGTGGCTTCATTGCTGGCCTGTGTGGAGATGTCATTGATTTTGTCCTTGTATTGAAACAACTGAAATTAAAAATACAGCACTTAAATAATATCCTTTACACTAACTGTGGATAACTGTCAAGGAATGTGGGATAATGGAGGACAGGGCTTGAAGACAGCATGCATAAATATCATCACAGGACACAGTACTTTCCCTCTAGGGCGAGGCGAGGCTCTTCATCAGGGACCGTCATCTTTAAGAGTCATTTGAGAGTGGAAATGCTCCCTCTAAGTCTAACTGAAATACCCCATGGCATGATGACTTCCTCATTTGTTTGGCGTATATCTGAATTCACTGAACTAAAGATACTGAAGCTACTAAAATCACACAGTATATCACAATGGCACAAGAGATGTCAGTCAAGAATATATTTTTCACAATTAATGAGAATGATACAAAACAAAATGCATAATTGCAGAGCTAAAAGTGCCGGCATAAACCTTCACTATAAACATCTAACAAAGAAACATGGTGCACGAACGATTGGCATCCACTGTTATTGCACTAGGCTTCTTTTGTTAGATGTTCATAGTGCTTGTCCCAAACACATGGTAAAGCAACATTTGTCTCTGGTAAAAAGTATTGATGTATGATTGATCAGTGCCCAAAATGCTGATTTCTGTGTAGCTCATAATTTTTTGGGGAAAAACATGTAATTTACATTCCGGTAGGGTGCCTGGGGCAAACTAAGACAATCATTCATCAAACACTGGTTGATTTTTGCCTGGTACTCAGGATACATTCTGTGCACAGGTTACCAGGGAAAAGTGACTAGTGGTCATCAAATAGCTGTCATGTCAACTAGCCCACACACTTCAATGCCAGTGCTGATATTCAAATTAATTAAATTAAATTAAATAAATTAAACTATGAAAGCAAAACCATCAGAGGTTCTTTCCTTTATTTTACCTGAAGATCCATGAACTTGCCCAGTGTGAAGTTCTTATCGCGCACAATGTGTCTGCCAATCAGGTCCTGTATCTCCTGCCAGTGGCGTGGTCTCAGGGCCGGGTTGCGCAGCGCTGTCATGATAGGCATGCCCTGCTTGAAATCAATCACTCGCTCCTTGAGCCGAGGCAAGACCTCATTGGGAGGTAGACCTGATCGTTATGACACACAGTTTGTAAAAAATAATATCAACACTTGAAATACCTGAGAGGAATGAAAATAGATTACATCTGTCGATCAACTGATTTCAAACATCACTGTATTTATAATGTTCAGTGTTGGAGTTGAGTTCGTCACAAGTCCCTTCAAAAGTCCAGTCACACACCCTTTAAGAATGCCAGTCATAAGTAACAGGGTAAACAATGACAAAAGAATGCTTTTGTCATAGCCCATTTGAATAGCTTGTGAATTGGCATAAAGACAGAATGACTTGTGATGGACTTACAGGGATGTTGTGGTGGACTCGAATACAACATTGATACAGCTTGATCTACTGCCTGGGCTGTTACTGCAGTCAGCAACAGCCAGAGTTGTGGCTTTCAAAATTTGTCCCCTATAACGTTTTTGGTCCCCACAGCAGCTGTTTTAGCACACATGTTGTTCCAACAACACTGTATGTGTTCCTCCAGTGAGTTGATAATGATTCAATCTCTTTAAGTACACAAAAAGAAACAACGTTTTGGATCTCAAATGTAAAGACGATTCCAAGGAAGTACCCTTCTCAAGCATGTAGACCGTCTGGGTGAACCTGTTGACGTTCTTCTGCACCACATCCACGTTCAGCTTGTCAAACTGGCTGGCGGTCCACTCATCCACGAGTCTGCTCCACTCCTCCGTGCTCTCCCACAGCAAGCGACGCAGCTGAAGGTCACGCTCCACCTCCGAGAGGTCATTCAAGACCTGCTGAGCGCTGACGCCACTATCCGAGTAATCGGATATGAGGGCCTCACTGCAATCAAGAACAGAATTTGCCAAGTCAGACAACAAAAAGGAATGACACTCAGAGATCAGCTGGCCCAAATTAAGAAAAGCTGATGATGTCCCTGCCCTCCAGCTCAGGCACTGTCTTAGATGAATGTTTAAGACCAGCCAAGCACATATTTATTCCCTTATGAGATGATATACTTTGGTTCTGGGATATACTGAACGAAGGACAAAGGTACAGAGTGTTGGTCTGGTATACTGCGGGTACTTCACAGGTGCAAATTGAGTGTTCAACAGTGAGTGCTGAATGAGTGTGCAATGAGAGTAGGATGAGTGTATGGTGAGTGTTGACGTACAGGTCAACAAAGTTCAAATGCTCCCAATAATGGTTGAGTAAAACAGTTCTTCTACATATGGGATTGAACTATTGGAAACCTATGAAATTCATAGTTCTTGAGTCCCTCAATATGACAATCTGATGTATTTCTCAAATGCAGAAAAGATAAGAAAATGAATCAGATAAAGGGATGAGGTAAATTGTCCAATGTCTAAAAAGCATTGCAATTCAAAGCTGAAATTTAAAAGGGATATTGATATTCTGATTTGAACTAAAGAAGTCTTTAATTGACCCTCACCCAAGTGTGACATGTTCCCATATTGCAGGAATGAGCCAGTTCAGTATTCCAACAGCACATGCTCAAAATAAAGCGCGTTAAAGGTCACCTGTGAGATTTGTCCAATAAGCACAGCCCTACGAGGACTCGTACGCGTCCTTTGTTTGCGAATGACCTTTCTGTTTTGGAATACCACACTGGCTCATTGCACGGGTAATTACTCTGACTCTGAAGGCACAGGTCTGAAACCCTGACTTACTCAGCGATTCCTTTGAGTTTAGACTGGCGGGATATGGAGCTGCCGAAGCGGTCTTGGTAGCTAGCGTAGCTTCGAGCCTTGATGGTCAGGGTGCTGAGACTGTCTTGAAGAAGCTTCAGGTTCTCCAGGGCTACCACAGGCAGAGTGTCTGAGCTCAGGAGAGTGGGTTCTTGGACAAGGTTACGGATGTCGTAAGTCTCAGCCTGTGGGAAAAAAAACACCACAAAATGAACTGCTTCTGCATAGCGAATACTTTCAGAATGTTTCCCATTGCAAAAGCTGGTAAAGCCCGTGAAGTCATCTACCATACTAAAGAGCTTTATAATGTTGGGTAATTTCTGTCTCCCAAAAAGTGTGTAATTACTCCTTGTTTTCATATTGTTGACCATTTCTAAACACCTTTGGTTTAAGGTATTAGGCAGAAAAAAAACTGCAAAGTTAGTGTAATAGTAATTTTCCATCCAATTTTAACCAACCGCATTTCACAAGGTTTTCGACTAACCTGCAGAGCCTGTATGTGGGTATTTAGGTCATCACTGAATTTACTTATGTTTTCATCTTTCTTGGCTTCACAGTAGATGATAACAGTCTGCGGAAAAATGTCAATGAAAAAAAATGCACAATAAGCATTTCGATTGGCGACAAAGAAAGTGGAGACAAATTTGGAACAACCGACTAGCTTTTGTCTTGTGATTTTCCTAGTAATTCACGGTGGCGTCTTTCAGATCCTATTTCAGATACTATCCACCTTGGGCAGAAGCATCCCCTCAAGGATTGAAAAGAGCCCTGTTGGTGGGGAGTGTTCATTTTGTTGGTAGACGCTCGACTGTAATGCGTGCATTAAGTTACTGTTTATGAACCAGCACGGCCGTTTTCACCATGGCACCTACGTTGCTAAGGTACACTGTGCCCTCTCTTGGTCGTGCTCGGGTTGAATATGCAATAAGATGAATGACGTATCTAAGCCTACATTATTTGTTATCACACGAGCACTCGTGGAACACAGAATAAAGTGGTGCGTCTGTGTCCCGTATACCATGTGAAATTTGGTCTCATGGTATGCGGGACACAGACGCACTACAATATTCTGTGTTCCATGAGCGTGAGTGTGATAACGAATTATCGGTAAGCAAACTTGAGGCGCAGTAAAGATGTTAAAGGGGCCTATGCAAGCAAACGCGCCACCTTTAAATTTAGGGTAAATTTTGCAGTTGTGGGTTTTACTTTTAGTGTAAAAATAGCACAGTGCGTTGAGATAAAACAGCACATTACGTGGGGTTTGATGTGGACCGCGCAACACAGCTATGCGTTACACTGTTTGCTGGCATGGATCAACCAATCAGAATGGAGAATTCAAGTTTGCCTTAAGATAATGTCATTTGTCAGAGTATCAGTCCAGGAACCATTACTCATATACAGTACCGAAATATGACAGCATTTTGAACCAGGAAGCATACTGAACAAGAATGGAACACGCACGCCCATAGGTTCACACACTGGTTCTCGCGCTAATTCCATTTAAACACGTAACTGTGCATGTGACATATTCACTTCGGACTCTATGGTTCCCGAGCTGGACTGACAGAGGGCGCAATTTTCCTAGTAACGAAGGCTCCTTTGGTCACAACTGCACATCGCTGGTTCGCGAACGACTGTGAAAGGGAAGCGCAGCTTCCTAACCAACATGGCTCTTTTCAACCGATGAGGAGGTGCTTCAGCTGAAGTCCAATACACCCAGGGTGGCCAAGGATCACAATCAATGTCATACAGAAAACACTGGTACGATGGTGGTGCTGGCATGAATTACTAAAAAGTGATCTATGAACAACATTTAAAAACAAATTAGGTACAAAAAACATGTGCTATCACAGAGGAAAAGTGATAGCACAGTTGTAGGCTTAACGCCATGCAACTCAAAAGAAGATACACTGCAGGCCATTTTAAAGCTCTCACAAATTTGCATTTGTGGGTTGCTCTTGGAAGGCTTAAAACATTGAGTCCGGTTCCGCACAGATGCAGGTCTAGTTCCTAATGGCCACTCACCTTCAGATGTGTGAAACTGGGCATGAGAGTCTGGTAGAGGGCCAGCTCCTCTGGCTGGATGGGCATGTTGAAATTCCTGGCGATGGTGAAGAGCCTGGTGACGACGTTGTACTCCTCGTCGAGCTTTGACAGCTCAGAGGCAGTGTGAGAGAGGAAGGCCAGGTGTTCTACGAACTCCTCCACAGATTGGGGAGGGTGGTCCAGCTTCTTAGATGCACCCTGATCAAGGGGACAAACACAAAAAGAGCTGTGAATGATAAACAGACTGAAAAGACAGATTTTGGGCCAGTATTATTAAGGTGAGCACAAGGTTTTGTAAGTCATGGGCATTTCTCTACTGAGCAACAATAAGAGTACAGCTTTACAGACTCCTAGTCAGTATCTTGATTATATTATCCTACAGCTGATGAGATATTTCTCACTATTTACGTGCAGTATCACACCAGCACTTGTCAGCATTTTTGCATTCGGAGGTTCTAGCACAAATCAGGTGGGTCCAAAAAATGTACAAACTGCCTAGCACTACCACAATAGGTATAATGAGTTGCGCGTGGATGTTGACTTTAACCAAACTGTACAGTGAACAATGACCCTTTCCAAAGAGCAACCTGAATTGTTCCAATCTCACAGATAAAGTGAAAGCTCCACACTGCCAAAGCATTGCTATGTCAAATTGAGCCAATTTTTGCTCTAAACAATCAAAGTCTCAAATCACTCGCAGTTTGTACCTTGATAACCTTGATCAGATTCTCGTTTCTCTCATTGGCAATGACTGGTAGCCTGGCTCGGATGGCTTCCAGCACCTCATTGGGGTATGGAAAGCAGGCCTGCTTGAAGTTCTCTCCAAGCACCGTGACCATGCCGCGCCGTCGCTGAACCTCCATCCCTGTCATGGAACGGATCTGGTACACAGGAATAAAAAAAAATTTTTTTTGTAGTTTCTCAAGAAAAGACATCTCTTTAGAGCTGAAATTGACTAAATTGAGATTGGCTTATGTGTTTCCTCTGCTCGGCATTGCCGCTCAAAGTTTGAGCTGGCAACTGATTCTTATACCAGCCAAAGCTCATTTAATGAAAGTGGATTGCGCTCAAAACAATTGAAATTTCAGACCAGGAAGTGTTTTTCTGCTTTCTGTTTCTGAAAAAGCATAGTTGTTCAGCTTTGGAAAGGCACAGCACTGACATGACCTTTAATCTTTGATTAATTTCGTCTAGGTTTACTAGGAAACAGTTCCAATATTCATCCCAGAGAGAAAGTGATAGTAAAGAATTAGGCAGGGATGATAGTGCATACCATTTCAGTGTGGGTAGAGAGAACATGGTGGAATTCCTCTGGAGTCCAGACATGTTTGCTCATAGAGTGTTCTACATCTACTTGACGAGCAGCATGGACCATCTCACAGTACTGCTCAAAATTCTACAGGAGAGAAATCAATAACCAACAAAAGAAAACTACATCATCATCTGCAAGGAAAACCAGCTATATACATCAGAAAGGTGAAAAATCAAACACCTACAGATCCACTTTAACAGGTGACTTTGGGATGACGCGAGGCTCTCTCACAGCAACCCCAAAACAATGCAATTATTGAATTAACAGGGCACACTAGGCTATTCTGACTGTTCCAGATTCAGCTTGACAGTTCAAATGGCAGTGCCTTGGCGACTCTGACCAAAGTCCATACGTTAATGTCCAGAGGTTGGTTCAATAGTGCCATACATATGCTGGCATTAATGGTACGCATATGTATACATAATACTACGCTGCTGGACATGTCCCTCCTGTGGTAGATGTCCTAACGCAGCCACAAACGACGGAGAATAAATAAACCCTCCAGTGCTGAGTGTGTTCCACACAAAAGCTCAAACTAGCTCAACAGAATGACTCATACCTTGCTGTACTCCATTACGTTGCCCACATTCTCGCCCACCAGTCTAAGCACATCCTGCACCATTGTCCTGTACTCTGGATCTTCCCCAAAGAGCAATTCCAAGTCTGGCCACGGCCTCTTGGTATCGTCCTCCTCCTGGACGGGCATGGACAGCTTGAGGTCGTAGCGAGGTGGGCACCAGAAGACGGAGAGATAGGGGTCGCGTTGTAGGGCACCAAATTGGCCTGTGAAGTGGAAGGTGACAGACTGTAACAAGGTCTCAGCAATCCAGGTCTAAATACAGTTCTACTTACAAACTGAAGATGGCTTTATGTGAAAATACAAACTATATGACCAGGAGAGCCTGGCAAAAAGCCAAAGCTTATGCGTGGCCAGAAAGTAGTCCTAATAATCACCTCTAGAACAGGGGATTCTCATTTGAATATCAACCTTTGTTCTGTATGTACACAAACATGAGTGCTAAAACTGTGACCAGATCCAACAAAACGGGTCTTAAGACTTAAGATTTGGTTTTCAGTTGGCTGAAACTTTCGTTTTGATGAATCATTCAGTTTGGCCTCCTAATAAAAATGCACACTGTGACATTGACGAATGCTCAGGGATTGTGCAGGATTCTTTCAACCACTTGCTGCCGGGGTGTCCGGCACCGGAGACACGATGCGGCCCTTCATTGCTGGGGTGCCTGAAATCGGAAGTTTCATTTAAGAAAAGACTGAGCTGCTGGGACTTGCCAATCAAGGCTCACACCCTGTCAGCGCAGAGTGCTGGCATTAGCGGAGGAAATCCGTCATTGTTTTGAAACAGTACCATTGTTTGCCGCTGCCAGTGCCAAGCAGATTATCAGCACGGACAAAAATGCTCCAGCACTCCAGCAATGAGCTACACAATACAGCTGCACGCTCGTGGAATCTGGCCGGATTAGTACAAACAATACCGCTGTGCAGCATTCATTATGCCTGTGTGCCAAATGAATGGCCTGGTTCACCCTCATGGCCCAAGCGCTGCTTGACCGTCAATCGCTGTGCATAGTAACACCGCCGTCCAGCATAGCAAAAAGAAAATTACGTGACACCGCACAATGGGGGCTCTTTACTGGATGGCAGGTGTGGCTGCAATACTCACCCCTTAATGGAGGTTGCCTGTCAGATTAGAGTTGCCACAAGACAGTCATTTGTTTGGGTGTACACGTCCAGTAAATGAAAATATGAATTTTTGAAGAATTTTGAAAGGGAAGAAACTGAAAAGTGGCCAGCAGCAGGTATGCATGCCGCCAACTCCACCCGGTATGAAGGGGTTAAAGACTTTTAACGCAAAACAGTCTCTGGAAACTTATGACTAAACTCTGTTGGATTGGGTCACAATTAGAATTCAGGAAATGAAGCATTACATAACACCACGAAAAGAATGATTTCAGGAAATACAATTTCGGGAGCTTTGAGTATCCTGCAAGTTTTAATGTCTGTGTTCTGTGTGAGATTCAGTCTAGCTAATCTGAGTATAAATCCACAAGAAAGAAGGGTTGAGAGCAGTGTTGTATTCGAGTCCGACACAACTCCCTGTAAGTCCATCACAAGTCCATCACAAGTCATTCAGTTTTTGGCCAATTCACAAGCTATTCAAATGAGCTGTGACAAAAAACATCCTTTTGTCATTGTTCACCCTGTTGTTCATGACTGGCCTTGTGAAGGGACTTGTGACTGGTCTTGTGAAGGGACTTGTGATGGGACTTGTGACTGGCCTTGTGAAGGGACTTGTGACTGGCCTTGTGAAAGGACTTGTGACTGGCCTTATGAGGGGACTTGTGACTGGCCTTGTGAAGGAACTTGTGACTGGCCTTGTGAAGGGACTTGTGACTGGCCTTATGAAGGGACTTGTGACTGGCCTTGTGAAGGAACTTGTGACTGGCCTTGTGAAGGGACTTGTGACTGGCCTTATGAAGGGACTTGTGACTGGCCTTGTGAAGGGACTTGTGACTGGCCTTGTGAAGGGACTTGTGACTGGCCTTGTGAAGGAACTTGTGACTGGCCTTGTGACTGGCCTTGTGAAGGGACTTGTGACTGGCCTTGTGAAGGGACTTGTGACTGGACTTGTGACTGGACTGGAATACAACAATGGTTTGGAGCAGCAGATGAAAAGTACAATCTAGCTTTTCACATATCTTTCCAAATAGAACTTTTCCATATTGCTTTGGAAAAAGTAAATGAGGTCACACTACAATGAACAAAAACAATGTCAAAATGGCGGAAATGAATGAATTTATGTCATGAAAATTGTTCTTTACCAACTGTGTGCTCTAAGCCAGCAATGATTCCTCTGATCTTGGACATGAACTGTGTCTCATTTGGTGCCAAGCTGACAAACACCTTACAAGTGTCGTCTTTCTTCTCTGTCCGAGGCGTTCTATATAGAGTAAGAGAGGCAGTGAATTCTGATTAAGCAATTCTCTTTAAACAACAAAGACACATACACACCAGAAATTTCAACAAATGCGAGGATGTATTGACCATGCCAAAAATTATTTCAAATCAAAACTGCAAGTACAGAAACACCAAACATGATCAAGAAAAACGTTTGAAATGATAGCTCAGAAAGGGTCTCTTTTCTGTAACTAGTTTCTCTGGTTCTTCAAAAAGAAGTAAAAATAATGTTAGAACGTAAATGACATGAGTATCACCACCTTTTCTCTAAACCAAACATGTTTCTTATTCTTATGCCCTACTTTCTCAGCCCCAACGTTTCCTATCCCTATTACCCATATTTGTGTTATGTTTCTGTCTCTGCATCACCTCCGTTTTAACATAATCAATGCCTGCAGTGAATAAATGAAATGACTTCAAATTTAGATATTTATTGTGGCAAGTGGGGATCAAATCTTGCAAATACTCTGGGGGGGGGAAGCACAATCTTCATTTTCAGTTAATTTTAAGCAAGACAGTAAGACTCACAGCCTTAATCAGTGCTGACAGTGCCAAGGATATGACACCAGAGCAGAAAAATAAATATTGGCATCATCAAAGCATAACGTTTAACTAAAAAAATTACAAAATAATTTCTGGGTTCAGAGAGTGTGTCTAGAATTGCTAACCATCCTAAGCACTGAGAACAGATAGGAGGAGATGCTTACCTTTCTGGGTAAGCATACATGCTTTCTTCATCAAATCTCTCCGTTTTGACTTCAACATCTTCGTTGTCTGTATTGCCAGCGCCGAATTCATCAGCATCACTCTCATCTGTTTCATAACAAAAAAAATCCTCAAAGAACCCTCCAAAGGCAGACACAGAATGAGCTTTACCAAACTTTTACCAATGAGTTGAAGCCCTTTTATGTTTCAGAAGATTTTGTTGAAATGTTCCGACTAGTCAGGGTATCTCATCAGTAACACTTTGCTTCACTGTCAACAAAATTTGGAGATGGTTTGGGATGGCAGACAGAGACGAAAGGATGTTACGTAGTTATTCTCTGTTTTGACTCCATGCGAATGGTATAATTCACAACAGACTGTCTACATGCACGGTATAACTTTTGGCTGAAAGTCATGACTTTACTAAATGACAACATCCCATGCCCACTTTTCAAAAACAAAGTGGGACACCTCAGTAACATTTATTATCGTAACTTTGTCCTTTTGCAACACTCCAAGGAGCAGTATTTGCAACAGGCAAAAGCCATGCACAGAAGCCAAGTTCAAGTCCAACACACTGTCACCTCCAACAACGTGTGCGCACAAAACACAAAATTTGATGGCAAAGCCCATCACCCATCACCTCAGAACATGTTCACACACTCTCCATGAAACTGTCACAGAGAATCCTTGCCGGTTGACACCCCCCCTCCCGGTACAGACTGGTTCATTACCTGAGCTGTCAGTCTCGCTCTCGCTGCTACTGGTGAGTGGCTCTTGATCAGGGAATGTCACCATCTTCTTCTTGAGAGAAGACATGGACTTACTGATGCTACGACTGGCTCTAGAATGAGACGACTTCCTGGAATTGGACCTGGAAAACATCGGGCAAAATAATGAACCACCAGTTGAGAATCTGGCTGGACCAAAGGCAGCATTGTAAAATAATAATCTAAGCCCCTCTCAAAATCCAGGAAATCGTTCAGAAGAGGTGGTGATAGAAGTTGAAATTCCACTATGCAAAAAGAAGCATCTGTTACGCTTGAAACACACTTTACAAAAAATAACACTTATAAACAATTCTACAAACAAACAAAATTACGGGTCTATCAGGCAGATAAATCTCAATTCATACCAAGAGTCTTTTTAAAAACTTTATGTTTTCATTCCCTAAAACTTGTTTAAACTACAACATGGGTTCTGTCACTAAATCAACCCTAGAAGTATAAGAACTTCTTCCCCAAGGTGACTGGAGGAAAGTTACAGCGGGCCTCAGCCTGCCTACTTTTGAAACATCACATCTACCCAGTGAAGCTGAGCATCGTCTAAATGAGGCATTTTCTACCAACTAATTTCCAAGTCATACATTCTAATGATAGTAACAACTACAAAGGACTTAGACCAGCAGAATGGAAGGATGCTTCGTGTCTTACGTTGTCCTTGAACTAGCCCTCTTCAGCTCTGGTACATTCAGCACCAGCTGGACCTCAAAGACTGGCTCCGGGGGCATCTCAACAAACTCCTGCTGCTTGATGTCTTCCAGAACCTACACCAATTTTAAAATAATAACAGGCTTGTCACGTCAAACCACTGACTTTTTTAAGTTTCAAAGAAATGTTACATTCAAGATTAATATAGCAATCATTTTATTACAAAATGTGGAAAATCCTTCCTGTAGTTATTGGAATCAATTAATCCTTTAGAGTCATTGTGCTTTTCTCTTTTTTTCCAAAGCTGATCTTTACTGACAAACTAAGAAAGATTAATTGTCTTCTTCCTTTTCTTAATATTTGGAAATGTAGTATCAAAGTCTATCAATGTATTATTCATTGTCCATCATTTTTCAGTGTCTCCTTCTCCTGTCTAAGTCTTGTAATCCTCTTTAATGAACTTCTCCAGACCAGGAAGTTGTCATGTTAAGCCTGGTCTCTACCTGGTCTATATCAATGGGTGCCACTTCCTCCTCTTGCTTATCAAAGTCATAATGAACAGTCTTGTCCTCAGCAGCAGAGGCAGGCCTGGATTCATCCTCGCTGTCTGTTAGCATGCCTAGTCTCCTTGAGAAACCTGGTTGAAGTCAGAATCAGTAAGCAGTGTTATAGAAGCTTGAAAAGAAAATGAGAAATGTACAGCATATCTGAACGTTGAAGAGTGCAAACCAATTGCTACTAGGAATGTAATGTTACCACGAAGAAAGGGCTAAGGAGTAATGCATCACCTTGTGCATGGTAGAGGTACATTTAAGCTACTTTCTCATACAACTCTAATTGCATCAGGTGCCTTAATACCAACCTTCTGCCAGGCAGCACGCAATGTTTGCCCATGTGTAATCACATTACTTATTGGAAAATGTTAAGCTGGAAGCACACTTGTGGAATTGCCTGTTTCAGTGGGAATGCCTACTTTTCAGCAATATCTGCTTAAAAATGACAACTAAATATGAGATCTCCATGCACTCATTCTTAAAGGTTAAAAGAAATTCAAAACACGGTAGGACTGTGTGTCTTTCAATTTCTACCTTGAACTGAGGCATTGTTTGCCTGTGGGCCAAGCTACTTCAAACACAACAAAGTCTATTACGAGCCTGCGATAGTGCATGTACTGTGTGCTATGTACATATACACTGTCATTCTGGCGATGACATCATCCAATCAGCCTGTCAGCGCGAATGGCCAAAAGGGAATTTTTTGTGGGCTGGGAAACAAAGGATCTTTCTATTCATTCTGGGGTCACAATTAATGGGGCAAACATTAAATTTACGATGCTTTTGAAATGGTTACGTATTTATTGTTATTTTTAAATACTTCACGTGAACTAAATGTTTTCAATTTCTGTTAACCTTTAAAGTTAGGCTATGAAGTGCATACCCATTTAGCACAAGTTTTATGCAAAATTCAGCCAAGATTTTCTGTGCAGATTTCTTAAAGATATTTAGCATGCCAATTTATAAAAAAAAATCCATAGATTCGTTCCCATTCAGGTGAAAATTAGATGTGCAAATATCGGACCACACCTGGGCACCAGTGCACACAAATGCTGTGTTCTTCATTCCGACAATCCGCATGATAACACAACACAATTTACAGTCCCTACAGAATCCTTACCACAGAAAAATTATGTAGCTATTGGAATAAAACCTGCCAATAGCTAGTCACAAGCATTTAGCATCCCAGAATGTGTTTCAGCTGAGCTAACCTCTGTGCTTGGGCAGCTCTTTGACCCCGGCCACAGCTTAGCATTTAAACTTTCTTGAGCACCAATTTCTGCTTAGCGCTAAACCAGAATGTAAACAGGCCTACCAGTAGTTCTCTTTCTCAGCACAAAGCCTTCTCCATCCTCCTCGTCACTGTCCTCGTCTTTCTTGGCCAGGTCTTGGCCAGTGCTGACCGAGGTGCTCAGAAAACCTTTCAGGGCTCGCACAGCCGTCTTGACCAGCCGGTGGAGCATCTCTAGGATGAGGTAATCTGCCGCCCGCAGAAAACAGGACAGGCGAGCCAGGATGCTACGCCATTCAGCCATGTCAGTGTACGATGGGCCAGTTTCTGGAATAAGAGGTTGGAGGAGAAGGGACATAGTTGTCAACTGTGAAGATTGCTATGTCAATAATGTAAACAAATGATCAAAGGGCCTTTAAAATGTCTCCTTCGTTTTCCTTTTCATATTTTAAAATTTTCATATTGAGACATCGTGGTGCTTCTTTCTATTTTCATAATACAAAGTGAATGTTCACAATGAGGAAAAGTTTGATGCCATATCAGGAAGGAATCTCAATGTTCTATTCAGTACTACAACTTGCCAGAATTTTGTATATTTTAATGCCTTAACTTTGCTTTTATTTGGTGATCACTTGATGATTCAGTCCAGCAGACCCGAGAATAAAGCTCTCTCACAGATATTTTCAATGAAGACATTTTGGATTTCCTCAGAAAACCCACAAAATGAAATGGTACAGGAAAGTGTCCCTGTTTGCCAGGAAAAGTTACAACTTCTTCACTGACTTTGCCGAATCACTCTGTAATACAGCACAGCCAAACAATTAAGTGTTGACAAATCCCACTTACTTTTTTGTTTATCTCCTGTTTTCTTGGCAGCTGCATTGCTCTTGTTTTTAGATGGGTCAACCTTCTTGGTCAGTGGGCCTGAGTTTGGAAGCAGTGTCTGAGTGACACCTTCCATTTCAGCTACTTTCTGCAAGGCAATCGAAAACATTTTAAACTGTGTATAAATTATTGATTACTGAAAAAACTCATGACAAAACAAAGCAAAAATTTCTACAAACTGCTTTCATCCTTTGATAGGATCTGCAACTCTTTATAAATGATCTCATGCTGAAAAAGCGATCTCTGATTTTCTTACTGCCAGGTGAATACTGAAATAAAATATTAACTCAGTCATTGACTTTGGGTTTGTAAAGAGTACAAAAACTGTTCAAGTTGATGCCTAAGATAGTTTGAGGTTTTACTCCAACCGGATTCTTCCTTGAGAAGAACTGCCGGGATTGTAATATCAGACCATGTTTGCATTCATGTTTTTTGGGTCATTCCTGTCGAGAATTTAAGATTATTCCATTCCTTCCATAAAGCCACTTACCGCACAGCACTCAAATGCGAGCCGCACAATCTTATCTCTCATGTGCATAAGTTTGAGCAAGGCCACGTCACACTGTTGGGCCTGGGCCACACAGAACTCCTCCAGCGTCAGCGTGCAGCGGGAATCCAGCTGGAGCAAGGTGACGGCCTTGTCTTCGTCCCCCTCGCCGCTAAGACTGCTGCAGGCTGCTTCACACTGGCTGCGGATGTGCAGCAGGCAACGCTGCAGGATCTCGTTGGCTGTGAAGAGCTGCTGGTGCATCACGGTCCTAGAGAGGTCAGAAAACATGGTGACCCACTGTCCGATACACTTGAACCTGATAAAGGGTTTGCAGTATTGTCATTTCTGAAATGCTAGCAAGCTCTGTGTTGGTGCTTCAAGCTGATTCATAGGTGGTTAGGGACAATCACTCTTTTCTGGAGTTCTTTAATTTCATAAATAACAGCTACAGAAGACTTCCTTAATTCCACTGATTTGAAAATTGTGCATTACAACATTTTAAAAAACTTTTTTGGCAGAGTTTGTAACTTGAAAAGAAAAGAATAATTTCTTTGCTAATGTGACCACCTACATGGAACAAATCATACTTTAGTAGAATTGAGGGCCAAACCATGAATAATGCAGTTAATAACAGTGGCATCGATTCAAATTAAACTGACATAGAGACAGAAAAAATCAAAAACAGTTTCTAAAATCTCTCTGTAATTGTACAATTAAATGAAAAATAATGTAATTGTAATAAAATATTTGATGTACTTTATAGAAATGTTGTAATAATATAATTATATTGATGTATGTCTTTAATTTTTATTTTGTAAATTTGAATGTAATTCAGGCCTCTAGGCCATGACGTTTGCAATAAATAAACAGCTCAAAGTGTAAATAATGAAAGAATAAAACACCTCAATTTCACAAAGAGATAGCAGTAAAGAGGAGTTTGTACGCCTACTATGCTACAAGCCAACAGGTATAAAACCTATCCAAAATGTTGCACCTGCCAACTACGCACTTCTGGGCTCAATGCAAAGCCAACCAAGTAAATAAATGAAAGTATCAGTACTTTTCCAAGGAAGCATTCATTTTTATACTCTTTGGCTGAATATTCCCTACGTAACTTAGAATAGTTTGCTTCAACTCACTTGCTACTGGATTTCTTGAGAGCTCTGACATTGCTCTTCCACATTTTAAAGGCCTTCCAAATCCTAGAAAGAGAGGAGAAGAGTCAGAGTTTACCATCACAAGATCTCAGCTGATGGTTCAAGTCAGGGCTACCAGCAAAGATGCGCTATGGGGAAAAATATGCAATCTGTCCAAAAGCTCCAGTTTGGACAAACAAAGAATCACTCCAAGGTTGGGAAAATTCAAGAAGTCAGCACTCCAATTAAAATTGACAGTTTCATCACTGCCAGATTTTCTGCCAATGGGAGGCCAAAACACCCCATCCCAACACCTTACCTGAACTTGACAAAGACGGGTAGATCAAAGATAGCATGGAAAAGTCGCCTTTCATACAACCACTGCATAGTAGGTGTTAACTCTTCATATTCTTCGTCCTCACTCTCTTGAATGCACTGTTAACAGAAATAAATAAATAGAATTAATGTCTAAACACTTCTCTGATAAAATCCTTTTATTACCAGGCAGTTGCATAAATACATGTAAGTCCTTCAGACAGTCAACAGATACACAGATGTATCAAATTACTTCCTACCCGCTTCCTTAATTTCAAGAAAGTATTAATGATAAACATTGTGCATAATGGCTCAATTGGTATGGTATTTTTCTGAAAGAGACCAGAATAGTTTTTATCAGCCGAGGAGATATCACTGGATATTCTGGTGAAAATTCACTAAATTAAAGCCATAAATCAACAAAATGAATTATCTCTTATAACAGGAGTAAAAGGGTTAGGCTTAATGTGAGACCTACAATGTGATCTTTAAAGCCAGCACAGCTACATGTACTGATGAGCCTGCAGCGAGGGCCAAACTGAAATAGGGAAGGGTGCCATTCAAGGCTCAAATTATGAAATACAACCAATACAGTGCAATTCAACAACCAGATTAGAAGCCATTACTGCAGTGGCGCATTGCTCATGGACGGGTGGAACTCGCGTATTACATGCCTCTTTGACCAATTTTGCCCAATGCATGCGCGCATCAAGCTGAAGATTGTACATGTGTGCAGTGCCACTGCTGTTATGGCATCTAACTGGATTAGGCTGTATGCCAAATGGCATGCCTCTAAAACCTTTTCTGATGGAAAAAGGAAGAGGCTAAGGCTGTCACCACACTGTAAGAAAGGTTTAAAGTTCTGCACCAATAATCAGTAGGTAAAAGTATGAACCACTTCAGCAGGAACCACAAGAAGTCAAGCTACAATTACTCCACACCTACCAGGGTGACAGCCGTCGCACTGGCCGTGAAATACATCCTTGAAGTCCTGGCTTCCTGGGGTGATACTACCTGAAGGCTGTAAGGGTTATAGCGCCCCCTAGGGTTATGACGATCACGGGGGAGAGCGTAAACGAACTCACCAGGATCCTCAGGCCTCCCAAATAAATGCTGCATTTGGAAATGTCATGAAAAAGTAGTCTAAGACACATTGAAGACTTTTTGAAAATCAAACAAAATCCAACCACTAGGTCAAATAATGGCGAAACTTATATTCTGACTTTGTTTGTGTATCCCACAGAGGTTTAGGTTTATTATTATTTTTTTTAGCTATTTGATGTCATCCTTTTCTACTGAGGCTCACTGCAAGCACCACAACATTAGTGAATATTAAACAAGTTTTTATTCAACTACATGTATATCTCTCATTTCCAATCAGACCAGCAAATTAAACACCTATCCTATTCCTGGCAAGGTTATCCAAATTTGCATGAAAATAATTATCAGAAATTTATACTGGTAAAACTCCGACATGTAAAGTTTAATCAGAGCTTTCTAAAATATATGTAGTGATAGTGTTATTCAAAATTAAGACAGAATTTAAACTCAATGCAACCAAGGAATCGATCAGTGACAATTGAACTGGAAAATACTGGCCGAGGATGGTATGAAACACACAGTGATGACTAACTAAACACTTGTGAAAAAGACACTCCATTTCTACAAACTAATGAACAAGATTATGCAATGATAACTACAGTAATACCAGAAAAATCTAACCTAAAATACACAAATGGCAAAATCTTGACAGTTTAAGGACAAAAACAAAGGCAGAAATGTCAGGGAAAGGAGAGAGATGAGGCAAAACAAGAGATTAAAGAAGGGCTGGGAAGCTAAATATCGAACCCAGAAATTCAAGAGAAAAGACCACATAACTTGGGAATTTTCTCATTGGTACATCCCAAAATTTGGGGTTCATTCATCCTCTGAGACCCGTCCTGTTTGAACTGAAAAACCAGGCTTTAAGGCCAGTGCATACTTCAAGCAAATGCAAAAGTGCAGCAAATTCAACATTACAAACACTCGCAAAGAAATTTGATCTGACGCCACAATTTTGCCTTCATATTTACTTTTCTGCCAATTATAAACCTGCCTTTACAAGCCAACTCCAAATCACAACACTTCACTGGATTTTCTTTTAATCCTTTAAACCTCTGACAGATGACACAGGGAGTGACGTACACAAGTCCAAAGACTGCTCCAAGTATAGGACGACTGTGTACTCACACGATATGCAGTAATGGCACAAAAAAGGTGTCGGCTAAAGGCTAAACTACCGGGGGGTCACAGCCTTTTGTCCTGAATAGACAGGGAACAGTCTGTACCCACTACAAATGTCCAGAAAGCAGGGCTACTCAGTGAAAAATTTAAAAAACACCAGTGTGGTGACCACACCTGCCTATACCATTCATAATAACGGTCATTCATGCATCAACTACAGAGTGATGACATGTAAATGATCACACTTCAACACGTCAATAAATCAAAACCAGGCAGTGACGTCAATCAAGAAACATCTACGGTGGTTACTCTACCTTTTGCTTGGATTTCAGCTGGGCCTCAATACTATGCTAAATATTGGAAGGAGAAGAATTCATGATGTTCACATGGGAGAAAAAATCATGGGTCATGTTGATGTCGATGGCCTGTTGACGCAATCTTTGTTGCAATCTCTCATTTACTACATGTATATTGAACAGTTATTTTCATGCTAATGGTTCCTTCTGCACCTGATGATAATAAAGGCTACTAAGATCAGCAATGTGACTGTGCTCCAAGGCCCAGTGTCAAATCGTCAACTAAATAGTCCAACCATCCACTGTTTGGAGAATTATAGTTTACTGTAGCCATGGCTCGACCTTCTTCCAAGTGGGCATTTTAATCACCAGCATTATTTCATCAACAGGCATGACAGGGAGACTTTTTGCAAGGTCAGAGGAATGACATTTTTTGCCTTGAGATTTCAGGCATGTGCTCAGAGCTGTTTTGGAAGGGTACAATTATTTTACTAGTATGAGAAACCTTGTGAGGAGAAAAGTATTTAAAGTCACAGAATCTCACAGAAGTCCCCTTTGTGCTACTTATGGACCTGTTTTGGGATAAGATCCTGAGATTATAAGGAGAGCTCGCTTTGAATTTGGACCATTTGGGGCAACCTGTTTATAAGCCAATGTAAATCATTTGGACACCATTTACCATTTATACCAAATGTGAAAAATCCCATGTTTACTGGTCCCTATACAACCCACTTGGGCGCTTGAAATCTTCCAATGCCTCTTTGCTTGTTGTTCACCATACACACATTCATTCCTCCAGTGATTAATCCTACTCTCATACAGGTCCTAATCTTTGGAATAAACTACCTTTCACTATTAATTTCCTGACTTCAATCTCCGAGGTTAAAGTTGCTTTGTGGAATTATTGTTCCGGAATACCAACGGTATTTCTGGGTAACGTTTTTGTTTTGTTCGTGATTATATAGCACTCATCTTTGGAGGATATCGGTACATTGTAAATGTCAATTATTACATAATTATTATAATTATTTTCAAAGCCTACCTTGGCTGGTTCAAGCAGCCTGTCTTCAATGCCAATCATTTCTTCCTTGACTGTGGGCCCATGTCTTGGTAGATCAACCACTAACTCCATGGCATTTCTCATTCTGCGCAGGTGATACGTCAAGCTGTCTATTTCTGGTGCTGGGATCAGTTAAAACAAAGAAGACATACTGATATTATCAGACCCATCTAGTGGCTGAATTTTGCCAACAATATCTACACATTTATGCACAAAATGCACATGTTCTCATATAATTAAGAAGTTCTGGAAATACCTGGCTTGTTTAGGCTAATAACTGTTGTGAAAAAATCCCCCGATTTCTACTGGCACAAAAATAGTCTAGAAAAAGAATTTCAAAGTCTTACCAAATTGGAACTGACAAATTCATGATTGTAGACTAGAGGTTTAATTTGACCCATGTACTGATAACTTTAAAAAAGACAGCATTTGTGGCATTATAATTAATACAAGTTCGTTACTAAAAGGAAAGGATGCTTACGAGTATCATCAAATTTGTTTGTCTTCAAGTACATGAACACCAGCTTGGGGTCTTGCTTTCTGGAACCGGATGGGGAAGAAGGAGGGGAGGGTGGATCGCCTGTGTCAGAGGTCACTGAGGGGTCAGGGGTGAACTCTTTCTTTGTAAGTTGCATCAGAGGGGAGGTAGGGGCGACGGACATTCCAGTAGCAACTGGGTGTTTGTCCGTAAGTGAGTGCTGGGCTGTTGGCTTGTGCACATCAAGGAACTGTATCTCGTCTGGTGTGGCTTGTCCTGTTGTACTTTTTGGTTCTGTATCCCGTGAAGCTGCAGGTTCACTTCCACTGAGACCGACAAATGACAAAAAACTTGTCAGCCTTGTGCATTTGAGTAGCCAGGATCATCCTAACCCAATAACATAAAAGTAAAGTTGAACTTTTCAAAGATTTCCTTTAAGCAATTTAACATCAGAGGCCATGAACTGATTAAAACCCTAACAACAGACTCATACAATAATCCCATCGCACTTTGTTTAAATGCACGCTTTCTTAGGGCAGTGAGGTAGGACTGGATCCATCAAGTCCCCACAGGGAAAGCATGCACATAAACAAGACGTGACGTCTCCATTATGTTTAAGGTCTACTCTCACAGTCTGTCTTGCTTCTGCTGCTTAGTCTCTTCCTCCAGCAAGGACGACTTGCTGCCTTGTCTCTTCATACGGATCCTGGCATGATCTCGCTTGAAGAGGGTGGTGCGCAGGGCTCCCCCGGGGGCGGGGACTCTGGAGGGTGGAGGGCGTGGTACCACAGGCACATTTGATGTTCCCTGAAAGGTAAACAAAGGTAGGCTAAGACTGTATAGCATTACTGGGTGAGGTCGGTCCATGTTGGTAACGTAGCACAGTTTATGTTATGCATAGATCTTAAGTTATAGCCCAACAAATTCTTTAAACTAGTTTGGGCATGGTTTCTGTTACATATTGCAAGCCAACAGAAAATCACAACATTTCTAACACGTGTCAAAAGTCTGTTCATTCTCCAGAAATTATTTGTCCTTCTTTCAGCTGGTTTTAGAAAGCTTGACTATGGGCAGCAGAAATAGAGTTACATATGCTGTGCCACTTTTATGACCCATTGACCTCAGTGGGACAGGATGTGTTGAGGTTTCATGTTAAAAGAAATCTCTACTCTACTCTACTACGGAAGTTAAGTGGGCTAAATTGAATATAGCCACTCCAGTGACTAGTTGTCAATTTGCTTTTAGAAGAAACTGGTAGACTAACATTGACTCCATTTTGAATCTTCTTGCTCTGCATCCCAGCAGGACGAATAGTCTGATACACCTGCGCATCCTGTGGTCGATCATAAAGCCTGGCTCTCAGGTCAAGGCCCCGCCTCTGGGCAGCCTTGGTGGCCTGGAAATACTGCGGCGTGCCAGCAAACGTGACCGTCTTGGCTGCCCCATTCTGTCTGGAAGGCGGCTCCTCATCAGGGCCGGGCAGTAAGTGGACCGGAGGGGAAGCGCTCTCCAGAAACGCAGCCGAGATGGCGTCAAACGGAGTGGTCTGTAGAGTGGCTGGGGCACTTTGCGCTGGCCTGGACCCGGTGTTTGGAGTGACAAACAGCTCGCTGACATTTTGCGGAGAGATGTCATTGTAGCCCAGGTCGACATTTGGTTCTGGTGATCCCCCTACTCCAGACTCTGATGTCAGTTCTGACTCAGAGTAATGTGGCGTATCCATGGTTTACTACTGCTTGGTCAACCTGTAAGCAAGGAATAAAATAAAATTTTTGTTAAACTCTTGTTTCCAGATTATTCTGTAACTTTGTGGCATGGGTCATGTCAATTCTCCAAAGTCAACATTTAATGTAGATGACCATTGTTACCTCTTTTTCTAAGAAATCACTCCTCTTTCTTTCAATTCCTTTCAGTCTAGTTCTACTCCCCGATGAAATTTCCCTTGTTGCAATTCATAGCTTTAGAGGACCTTATTACTCCGTTAGATGGACCGATAGTGCAAGAAACAGTTCCTGACGACTGATGCATGCTTGGTTGCTACTGGTTCCAATGTCTCCCCAAATCAAAGAAGATACATACATGGCAGACCAATTAGCTTCCTTCATTTTACATACCAAGAGGGTTTTACATTTATGGATCCGATAGGCTTCAGGGATTTTAAATATATGAACTTGGGGGAAATATCAACCATCATGGCCATTCAAAGGAAAATTGCATTTCTTTCGTATAAAAATTCACATCTGAAAAAATGAATGTCCTAGGTCTAGCCCAGGACAACATTCCTTTTATTTGGGAAAAGAAAAAGTGGGGACTAAACCCATCTTTTAGTCTTACAACTACAGTTGATTGTCCAGTTCTGCAATTTAAAAAAAACAAAAACAGGCTTTATTTTCAGTAAGACAAATTGCTGGGGACTCAATCCACACTTCTCTGAAACAGAAAAAAAACTTTTGTTAGAACCATCGCTGTAAATTAAGATCGGCAAGGATTGTTTTTTGCCAATTGCGGTTCACAACAACAATGCGTGCGCATTCTGCGTGATGTTGCGTTTGTCTCTCTTTTAAATGATCACGGCAGTGATTTTTCCAAACCAAATCCGTTCTGCTATTATCAGCTATCTCGCCATGAAAATAATTTTTTTACCTTTTTCGAATGTATATGTTTTGGATATAAAAGTGACTGCAAGATTCTTTGCCATTTCTGCAAATGAGTTTGAGATTACGTTACAATGCGTGCTTTCAGTGTGCTTGTGGCACATGTATGTGTCAGAAAAACAAGACATACCGTACAGATGTCCTGGTTTGTGGAACCGGCAAATGTTTGCGGAACAGGCCAAACTACCGACCATGCTGACCACCAAAAAAGCTCGCTAGCATTTGTCTTTCAAATGACTACTCGAAATTGTGAAGTATCACATTATTATTGGCCTACAGTGTATGCATGATATGTAGGCCTATGTACATATTTTCCGGATATTTCTGGATGAGAAAGCCTTTCCATGAAAGTAATTTTTTGAGGCGCCAGGGACCTTGGGTTGTTTCTGTTTGCAGAATCGGTTAATCAATGCCCCATTTCCACATCGTCCCTAACCACTTTGCCCCAGACTCCACTTTGCCCCATCTCCACTTCGCCCCATTTATCCCCACTTCGCCCCATTTCCACTTTGCGCTGTCCGAACTCCTTGTTACAAACAGCTTCAAAAATGGTCGAGAGAGGAGTTCCTCAAACGGCATCATGATGGAGTTATACACGTACATGTACAGTGTATATAGAAAACTCTACGGCATTCACTTAATTAATACCACATGTGGAAACATGCTCGCTTCAAGTACGAGCAAAACAACCTAATACATACATAGACAAGATACTAAATTCTGTGAATTAACTTTAAGAAATCTTGCAACATCGATTTTTTTTCGATGCATGAGGTCACCTACATGTACGGTCGCCACGGCATGAATAGACTGGTTGCCATACTCCATCACGCATTTTCTTACATGGCTGTGGCGCAGCCGGAACCAGCGATTTGCGCACTTGCTTTTACCACAGCGACAGCGAAACATGAAGAGAACTCGTGAAATTAGCAGAAGTTGCTTTTCAAATGTTGCAAATGTAACTGGGAAAACATGTAGGGTCTCACCAAAAAATTAGGGCTGGTCAGGAAATCGAAAGCATTGTTTTGGCCTTTGCAAGTTGGATTCTCCCACCGTTATTTGGTTGCTCAAATGGCGATGTTTTCATTTGTTCCATCTGGGCCTATAGCTCCATGTATAGGCCTATCTCTGTTACTAAAGAACAGAATGAACAATAATCGTTGGGGCAAAGTGGAAAATGGGGCGAAATAGAAATGGTGTGAAGTGGAAATGGGGCGAATTGTGGATGGGGCGAAGTGGAAATGGGGCAAAGTGACCGACACCTAATGATCCGAATCCTAAGCAGATAGGCCTAAATGATCAACGGAAGATAATCATGGTGGGTTTAACATTGGTCTAAACACCAGAAAATGGTCATGAAAATTACAGGCATGACAGACATAGCCTAGGCCTTGTCTAAATTCTTCAAGCATGTTCTTGGGTCCAAATGTACATGATTTGACAGTGGGCAACTCTGCCCGCTGCACTCAGCCATAAACTCTGGTGGTGGTATGGCCTACGCGACTGGTAGACTTCATGCCCGGCAGGTTTTACGAGGCGTGACGGTCAGGCCTCATGGAAAAAGGGAAAGCTTCAAGATAAACGTGTTGTAAAATACAGGCGATGTACCTTGGCAAATGCTACGCATCTTTAAAGTTTGATATGCGCGAAAGGATGACCTGCATATCCATACGCTACACCTCTAACCCAGAAGAAATCATGCATCTTCTTGGCCACACACCGAAGTTTCAACCCAGAATGTTTAGACCGCCATATTCTTTTCTCATGACAACTGCTTTTAACCAGCATGCTTTGCGAAGCCAATCAATCGTGCGAATACCAACTCAAAATTTGTTTCCTACGAAATATACTAAGAAATTTGTTTCCTACGGATACATTGGCACACCGGCAACCTTTGAGGCAAAACTTTACAAAAGTAAAAAATAATCGAATTTCTCAAAGTCCTTAAGATCACCAGGTTAATCTGTAATTCTACACCCAGCATTTAAACCAAATCCTTACAAGGGGAGAGAGCTTCCCTGCACAAAAGCATCTTAAAATCCTTTTTTTCTCCCTCCCTGTTTTGAAGATCCTCATTGTTGTGGTTCCTATGTTTATCGTGAAAGGCTGCCCGATATTCAGTTAGCAGTACGTTTAAGTTGGAATTACATATAGAATCAGTCCATGTGTGTGTGTATATAAGGGCTTGGGGGGGGTAGCACATACAGTACATTTACATGTACATTTATCATTCAAAAATAGTTTTCATCCCCAGGTAGACTGGAAAGTAATCTGATCCCCTTTTTTCACTGTTTCTTTTTTCAAGTGAGCATGGATTATAAAAGTTCTAGTGGTTGCCATGTTGCTATGGACATGTACATTCCACGGCTAGCAAAAGTAATGGGACAAGAAGCAATGAGGCTTCGGTTGTGCCCTGTGCAGCACTTTATTTCTTTCACCATGAGATTTAAATATGTCATATAAAATTTCATATATACAACACCAACAACACTGTACAGCAATTTCACATAGTGTGAGTTCCAAAAATCAATGGACCCCAAGTGATTACATCAGAAGTTGTGGATGGACTGTTGCCATGGAAAAGATGAAACACCCATTGTCTACTGCAAGTGAAATAAATGCACAAAAATACAAGAGAATAGAAATCATTTAAATACAAGTCCTAATAATAAAAGTTAAATACTGGCCTGCCAATCAGAGATGATACTAGTCAAGAATTCTAATCATTTTTTGTGTCTCTAATTTGCATTACTGATAAATGGCTAAGGCAGGTAAGGTGATAATTATCACATCACAGACAGGGACAATATACACCAACACTGTGAGAAAGTGGACAAAAAGGGCTTCCAAAGTATACAGCTATCGAAACATCCTTAGTACACCTCAGTGAAGTCTACAAGGTTGAGCACAGATATTAAATTTTTGTTGTTTGTTTTCTTTCTTTTAAAGAGCTGCAATCCTGGCATCCCAGGTAATCACGAGTTAATCACTAGTCAGTCACAAGTTCTCCAGTACTTTACCAGAGCTGCAATCCTGCCATCCCAGGTAATCAGGAGTCAATCACTAGTCAGTCACAAGTCCTCCAGTACTTTAACAGGAGCATACTTTTAAATCCTTTGGCAATGTCAATCCGCTGTAACTAAGGAATTGTCTTGTAACCAATTTAACGACAAGCTACCACATTTTGGTGAAAGCAGACTCTGGTAGTATCTAATAGAAAAAGTTCAATTTGTTACAAAGGGGGTCAAGGGTGAAGCAGCCACAGGTATCCATGGACGGACCACAAAAATGAACAGAAGCCTCTTGGCAGATATAATTACTCTCTTCACCTTTCAAATCTGTGCCGAGTTGCTCAGGTTTTCCTTGGACTTAAATCATATTTCTTGCCAGTCTTTCTAGAGCTAGCAAGCAAGGTGATTGGCAGAATCCTTGGATTTGTGATCAGAAAAAAATTGGGTTTACATGACAGAAATCAGTAGCTACTACGTATCCTGAAAATCAACCAAAACAAACAAAAACCATCCCTATCTCATCGTTTAATCTCCAAAAACATGGGGTTATTTCACTTACAATGCTGAGGCGCCAGAGTCAATCATTTTGAAGACATTTTTAATACTTACTGCAAAAACACAAATCTAAATTCAATATCAAAAATACAGCAGATTTTCGATTAATACAATATCTCCCACCATTTCTTTTAGACAGGGAAGGTTTAAAGTAAGCAACAATGCATGACTAATAATTGTTACAAGACAACAATATATTACTAATGAAGTTTAATTATTTTTATATTTTGTGTGATTTCAAAATGTAGATTTTTAAACGCTCATTTTACAGAGAAATTTCATAAACAGTCGGAGAACAAGAGTAAGGATGTAACTTTCCAATCACACCAAAGACAGGTGCAGCGTCTACATACTGGTATACACAAAGATGCGGTCCATGCATCTCTGATGTTCAATGATGGTCAGAACTAGATCACTTTGCTAACATGCAACAATGGTTTGAAAAGGAAAAACTTCAATCACTAACCATTCATCAACCACAGGTGGATTGACCTAATACACTGGATACATTTAGTGCTTCCATGTAGGTTATTATTACCAGTAAAAAATGGACCAGTGACGGACAAATCGTAGCTGACTGAACACAGACAAGGCAAGTTGGTCTGGTATTACACAAAAGGCCCTATTTGCGAGACGGCCATTTTGGACTGTGCTCCATGAATCTGCTTTATTCAATGAACACTGAAATGAGAGAGCCTGACTATTTGGTGACAATTATGGGTAGAGCCCACGGACATATAAAAAACCTGGACTTCCAACGCCTTTGTATGAAAAAGAAGCCAACCAGCGACCATTTTACCGAGCTGAATACAAATGCGTGGGTTCGCTCCCTTTTATTGATGTCAGGAAGAACAAAGGCGGGCATTGCCAGGAAAGTTTTGTATTCGGCTCAGTAAAATGGCCGCGAGTGGATTCAATGATCTGTATAAGCTGATTAAGGGCATTGTGAGTCCAGATTTTATTATACACGTCCGTGGTAGAGCCTCACTTTGAAAAAAAAATTTTCCTCTTGGCCAATGAACAAAAATGCCATGATTTTTTCTCCACATTTTGGGACTATCCATCAGAGCACAAGGATGGTAATCTAGAATATACCACCTAATCGTATCACCTTCATCCTCACACATATTAAGTTTTGAGGCATTTTTCACAGCAATCACCTCATTTGCAATTCAAGATGTCTGACATTAGAATAAGGCCAAGTGGGTTCTTGGGCCAAACTGCCCATCTGGTGCTAGCCCATGACAATTTGAATACACCACAATACAGTCCCCAATATTTCTCACAGTGCAAATTTCTCTACCACATTTTGTTTAAAAAAAACGAGGTGGAGACCAGACCCGTGTATAGAGAGTTGCGACATGCATGTCACCACTGTTGGAAACAAACTGGCAGGTGTTTGCACCAGTGCACACAGACAATAGCCTCACGCTCTGCAGCACACACAATGAACAGTTATTTTGATTCCAATATCTGAAGCCAGCACTACTGTCTCTATACCTGTATACAGCACTGGCGGTGACTGCTGAAAGTCACGTTATTACTCATCACAAGTGCAATGCTGGGCATGCTTCAGCAGCGGCAGAAACCATTGGTATTAATTACCTGTCGATACAAAGGCTGAGTTCGGGCGGCTTGTTCTCATATGTTCACGAACAGCTTGATTTGTTGTTCGTGGGTCGGCTGCTTGAACACCAGGAACAAACCAACGGTTATTGCTGGTAGTGCATGTATTGGCAAGCAACATGGCGGCGGCCATGTACGTTATTCAAGAATTAACGTTTGGATGGGCTGAATTCTTCTTTATTTAAACAGGCACATTAATTTCTGTGTTATGGAAAATAATTAATGTTAATTTTGCAAAAATGGGTTGGGTTTGGGTTTGGAAGCCATCTCTCTACTTTTTGCGGCTGTTCAAAAATCAAAATCTCACGAGTTTTTCCGTGTGTTCCTGTAAAACCCTGACAAGGAGGTGGTGTGTGATCCTGTTCCGAGAACAGTGTTCTTGAGTCGTGTTCCCGCCGTTCGGGCGCGAGAACAAGAAACCCACGTCAAGAACAGGCCGCCCAAACTCGACCAAAGAGTCACGGAGTAGAATAAGAGTTTTTACTGGTTGAAGTACACTTTCCGAGACAAACAGACAATAGGTGGTAACTATTAGTTGCTGCAGGTATACAAACATGAACATCTTTTATGAGTTGTGAATGTACTTGGCTATGGAACTGCATTTTGGATTTTCTTACTAGTTACCCTGCTCGTTATCTTTACAATACGACAGTTGTGGTTGAGTTCATCTCAAATCCCTCCATAAGACCAGTCATAAATAAGTGACAGGGTGAACGACAATGGAATGATTTTGTCACAGCTCATTTGAGTGGATTGTGACTTGGATGGACTTGTGATGGACTCGAGGAGAATACTGCAATAGGAACAAAGTCTCAGAACAAAAATCTTTCTGTGCCTGTCGACAACTTTCCTTGCGAAAAACTTTGTTTGCATGTCAATGCTCCCAGCTTTAAATCTGTTCCCAGTGGAACCAGGAAGTCTTTCGTCAGCTCAAAGTGAGTCATTCTCACCTCGAGAGTACGTCCGACATTTTCAGACTTCCCAGCCTAAACATCACTTGCTTCCTTTTTCAGCAAGCAGTGTTTCCGGTGGAATGTTACAAGCTTTTGTCAGACAACAATACTGATGTTAACCCCAATTTTGTTGCAAACACACGCTGAATTGCAACCCAGCTGGCGTCTCCTTCAATGATTACTTTCACATTTAGCACACAGTTGAGCTATACACACAGTGTCCACGTACTCTTTCGTCTTGATGACTGTAACTTAGGCTGCATCCGAATCTCTTGTCTAGAGCTACATGTAGGTCTAGGTCTTCGCTCCATTGGAAAAGTGTGGAGACGTGCAGACAATAGACCTAGCCGTAGCTCTGGAAGCCCGTTTCGGACATGACCTTACACTGGATTTCTCTTCACTTCATCTTAGCCCTACTACTGCATTGGTCTCCCCAGCTCCTTAAGAACCAACCCCCGTAGAAGAGAGGCCATCCAAACAGCTGAAAGATCCCCAAGTGAGCAACATGAGCATATGGGGTTGTTACAATCACAACCAACTCCTGATACTCAGTGTCTTTATGCAGACTACGGTATTTCATTCCCCTAGTCACTGCTAGTGCACAGAATGTAGCACGTCTACTCCTAGATGACGTCACTCCTCACTAACACTAAAAAAGCACTCCGTGTATACGTGCATGGGAATGAAAAGGTAATCGTGAAATTTTTAGACAGACACAAGAAACACTCTTTACATAAACCTCCCCAAACTTTGGTAGAAATGTTTTCATTGTACGTGAATTTCAAAATTCTTTGATTGCAATAAGTCACTTGGTAAAAAGGAGCCAAGGATTCCCAAGCTGATGTGTGTTCCAACAATATTCTCTTTTGATAAAAAAAAACAAGTTTCACACTGTGGTGCAAACTTTCTGACAGATATATGTAGTTTTTTTTACAATCTTTGCAAGGTTGGCTCTGAGCATAAAAAACTCCTATGCCTAATCAAATTTGAGCCAGTTCAGTATTTCAACAGCACATGCTTCAATGGAAGCTTATGGTAGGTCATTCAAGACCATCAAATTCACAAGTGCCAGGCTGGCCAAATTGGCATGCCGCCTCGCATGAACTGAACATGTTCAACTGGCCTGATGTCACCTGCTTTGTTTTCAAATGACCTGGCCTTTTTGATACACTGTACTGGCTCATTGAGGCAGGACTGTCCCCTAATCTATGACGATCTAACACTTTGCAGTGATGCAGCACGTCATTCTGCAAACTCTACGCCAAGCCCAATGGGCATAATAGTGACCGGGCAGTAACAGTGACCGGGCAGTAATGGTGACCAGGCTCTACAGTACCATCTCCATCCAAGCCAAGCGAGGACAGGCACTGGATCTTCAATAAACATCTATGGTGCAGTTGCTGAATTACTGTGGTGTGTTCAATAGTTTGCCGCCTTGGCAGCCAAATACTGCTACCTCAAATCCCACACATCATCCATGTTGTCTATGATGCTATGTAGACCATCCAATGACTGGATGAATTCAGTGTAGAATGCCAGGTCTGATGTCACTAACCTGGAGACAAACATACAAATTAAATAATGAACAAAAATGTGATGTCCTAAATAACTCCTTGACAGCAGCATTAAAGACTAAGCCAATTGTCAACATTAATCCTGATTTTAATGACTGAGATTCTTATCTACTGTTTGATTCTACATTTACAATTTAACTCTCTAATCCTCTCAGGAGTAAAAAAAATTTGGAAACGGAGAAGCGTCAAGTTCAAGCAACTTTTTACCAGAGTAACATCCGATAAAATAAATTCAGGAGGAAACACTTTAATTCAACCAATGTAAGCAGGGATTTAGCCTTCCCCAACATTTGTTTCCTAAGTCTTTGGAAGTACTGCCAACAAATGTCAGCTTCATTCAAGGCAATATCCTACAAAACCTCCATCTTGAAATCTCACCCGTGTTTGGGACCCCCGTCGTTTTTGACCTTGACCCGGATGAGAGCGTCTCTAAGGTGAGTCTTGAAGGACACATTGAGCCTCATGAAGAGCACCTTGATCTGCTCGGGGGGCAGCAGCTCTGCAATGGCCTCGTGGAGCTTCCGTACCCTCTTGCAGACTTCTCGGAAGCAGGAGGAGGGAACAGGGGCTTTCACCTCCCACTGGAGCGGGAAGTAAAAGGTAAGTCCAGAATTCACATTTCCCTGATGATTTTGATCATCACCTGTACCCTGTTTTTGTGAAACATCCCCCTAGCCACATCTACACTAAGGGCCTCATACATTTAGTACCACTAAAAAACTGTTCATCTGGAAATCTGCGCATACTGTAAGATGTTACAGGACACAGTGGAGTCACTGTAAAGTGCAATTTTGACTCCATGATATTCAAACTCGTTGGTTCTATGGAATAGGAGTCAAAATTGAAAGTGCTCAATCAGTTGGTACTTTAATCATCACTTAAACACCACCCATATGACAGGCTTGTAAACAAATTGGAGCGGGGAAACTGTCAGATGTGTTTATGAATGTACATTAAACAACCAATGACTTCAGGGCAAGGTGAAGCTTGGGAAATTTACAGACTAAAATGTCTGTAAGATTTGTACGCTTTTCATTGGGGAGAAATAGAGCACAGAAGACTCGTTGTACCACCTTCCAAATGCAAGTTTTTGTCATAGATATTTCATATTCATAGGCCCATTATGAGATGAAAGCCTTTTGTGTGATTACTTCCTGACACCTACGAAAAGCTAATAAAAACTGTTTAATCACGGAAAACATAACATTTATGTATTCATTTCACCAGTTCCAGAGTATTACAATTCCACATACCGTTGATAAAAGCTGACGGAAGGAATCGTCCATGATGTTGACCAATTTGTTAGATATTTCTTGCACATGGTCATTGTAATCCTAAATGTGAGAAGAAGCCAGCAGAATCTCTTTACAAAATATAAATTCCATTAAAGACTGGGTGATAACCATTTTAAGTGAAGGTAAATCGTATCTTGGTCCACTTAATAGGATTTGTAATACAACCGTACCTTGAGAATCTTGTCCAAGTTCTTAAGTAGACCCTGCATTTTAGGAGGTAACCGCTGGGTGAAGAACTCCTTAACGATGGGAATAAATAGGGTGACCAGCTGAAGACAGCGAGATGTCAGAGCTATAAAGGGAGACACAAATTGTCCCCACCCCCCAAAAAAAATCAAAATGAATTCAAAGACTGCAACAGATACGGTCAAAGTCAACAGTTAAAAAAGGTTACGAACACACGAAACCAGTTCTCAAAGAATAAATCACAGAAACGCTCCTGAAATAAGACCACAATAAGCTTTATTTATTTGAAACTACCCTGTTATTTTAAGTTAGTTTCTTAATTTTCAATTCTAAGGTCCCATTTCTTCCAAAAAATTAAAATAAATATCAATAAGGTGTATTAAAATATGACACTAAATGTACATACTTGTATTGCTAGATATGTCAGTTTCCAATATGTGTATCATATAGACCAAACCCATGCTCCCTGTATACTGGGCAACTTCAAATACAAAAAATATACTAATTGCAGATGTAGAAATTTGAGCAAAACCACCAGTGATAGGGCCAACCCCAAATCTTGTAGTCATTTGTCCGGTATTTGACAAGTTGTTAGACAAATCTACTCATGACTTGCAATGTTGGTAACTGTAGATGGTGACTGACCTAGATTCTTGGTGGTGATAGTCTTGAGTCCAACGACTTGCAAGGCCCCAGCACCCAGGATGAGCTGACAGGACCTGGAGTTGAACATCTGAAGATTGGACAAGAAGTATGAGGGATCAGTGGATCCATACCAATGAAGATGAACCCAAATGAGTGATTTCCAGAGTACCACGTTGGTGTTAGATATGAACTGGTTTTGCAATGCTGCCGTCGTTTTGAAAGACTGTTCTTATTTTAAATACACCCGAACACATCCCTGTCATCTGACTGGTGGGTCGTTGATCGCGTTTCACTGACTTATCCAGTGTATTCAATGGTGTGACCATCACATAAAAATTACTGATGAATTACAGCCATACGCTAGGCACAGTAACAGCCCTTCAGAATCAATGAAACAGCACATTAACAGCTCACAGGCAAAGAACACTGTACCCCACGCGTGCGCAGAGAAAGCGTAGTCACAGCTCTTCACAAAAACAGGCACAATGTTCGCAGCGGCTCAGAGTTAGACAGGAGCCCTGTGGTGAAGGGATCTTAACTTCAAATCACTGAGTTCCAAACTTCTGTGAGGAGGCATGTTTTACCTGTAGAATCTCCACCAGTCGGGTGAGAATGTCGGAAGTGACCGACGGAATGTCAATAGCACACTGGCAATATTCGGCTACCATCTTCAGCAATAGTAGTACAGTCCTGTAAAGTTGTGAGGAAAAAGCCAGAGCAACGATGACCTCATTTGTCTACTTGTCAGAGATAGTAACTTCAGGCAATCTCCTGTGGTTACGAAAACTCGGGAAGGATGCTCGTTTTCTCCCAACAGGATAACTTCTTCACCCTGGATGTTTGACCATGATTTCGTGAATTGCTCCTCTTCATTTTGCCACAACAACCCTGACCCCAAAATGCCCCCGATGCTGTATTTTAGATAGGCAAAACACAGTGTGGATATCTGTGAGTCCACACGTCTTCTAACCCTAAGTTATGTGGACTTCTGTAGTGTGGAGGTCCACACTGTGTATGCCATGCTTCCATGCATATGAAACCACTGGGTTCATATGAAACAAAATAAGCGTTTCAAAAGTAAATTGGCACAAACAAGCCAAAGAGGGAACCACAACAGTTCTTCAGTTTTTGTTACACGTTTTCAGTTTTCACATAAGCAGAAGATCACACACAAGGACTTATCTTTTCACAAATGAGAAATCTTCCTAGATTTCAATGGGTTATAAAATTGTTTCCCTACTTACCCTACAACAGAGTATCTTTGGTTTGCAATCTCTACATGTTCCAGCGGCTTTCTCTCTCCACTTCCTGTATCAGCTTTGACAAGAAGTGTCAGAGAAATTTCTCCTGAAAGAAAGTTGGATAGTAAGTTTTGTTTAACTGTCCATGTCATCCACATCTCAAGGATCTTATGAATTATAATGGTATTTTGATAATAATTATTTGGGGCAATTAAACATACAAGATGACAATCACAAGACACAGCGGGCCGCCCAGGAGAACATAAAAGTTTGAAGTAAAGTGTCGTCAAAAGGCGTATGTCTCCCAAGACCCAAATAGAAAAGTAAGGCAAGAAAGAGCGCAACAAAAAATTATTATTAAGATAAAAATACGGCAATGGGTTTAAAAAAGAGCCTAGCCAGCAAAGTGGTCCTTCAGCTCACTCAAAAACTGACAGAGAGGGGAGCATATCAGATTATTAGCCAAGTCACTAGGCAAGGTGCTCCAAATACGTGCAAGGGATGGAGATTTTAAATACGTGATAGATTCAATGGTGAAAATGGTAATACATCCACTGCTGGGTGATTTCTACAAAAAGTAAACAATCACAGTCCATACAACCCTGCTAGATATTTCATCCGTTCTGCAAATGAACAGTGATTCACTTCATTCTAACAACATACACTGAGGATTTCATGCAATTTCTTGTTGCTGTAAAAATCTATTATAAACACACTGCATTTTTTTTTAAACATTTGTCATTTCCTGGGCATTAACCACTTCCTGCCAGGGACACCGGATCCCGACACATATGCTTTATATGCGTGGCCGGGGTCTCCGAACTCGGACAAAGGGAACAGGGACCTACCTTTGGCCATTGCACTCAGCAAGTCTTGGAACTCTGCAGGCACCTCAGCTTGTTTCCAACGCTCACTGTCCAAGATCAAGCTAGATGAAAAAAAGGAAATAATTCAGTAAACCATCATCTTGAATTCTGGCAGGAAGACATAATGAGTTGTCACAATTTTCTTTCACAAGCTTCCCTGCAGCACATCATGTGACCAAAATCCTTTATCAATGGTAAGGGTTAAGCATTAAAAATACACAAAGGGGCTTTTATGTTACAAACCGACATTATAGAGGAAAGAAAGATGACAGAAGCTCCTAAACAAATTTTGAATTAAGAAATTGAACAAGAATTATTCTTATTACTTTTACTTGACTTTTATTATGTCTATGGAACTTCAAATCATTAATTGTTAAGTAAAAAATACAACCCAACTCTACTGAAACACTTCTACTTCTTGGCATATTTCAGGAACGTAAAACGAAAAGACTTAATATATTCGACATATCGAGTTGGCTTGGCAGAATCTGAAGCAAACTGAACTGTTTTTGAAAAAAAAACTGCTTCATGATATCACATGTAGGAAGGCAAAAAATACACAAATCAGAGGGGATTTTGGCAAATACCTTAATTTGGTTTTCCTTTCTTCATGGAATCGATTGATGAACTTATTCGCCTGTAACACGCAACCACACAGCATAAGACACAACATTAATGTAACAATGTAAGAAGAAAATTGATGCCGATGCTATGTGTAAACCATAAAAACTCAGGTAAAGTCTCATGTTGACAACCTCAAACTCTGTGATGGCCTTGTATCTTTTCGCCAACTGCACTTAACTACTGTGAAAAACAAATGACATTTTGGGAAGCTTTTTTGGGGGTTTTATTTTGTTTCCAATAGTTGATCCAGTCCCGCCACCATTACTGGGGGCCTTATGAGTATACGATGCTCTCATTCTCAGACTCGTCAACGGAAGATGTACTTTTGAAGTGCTTAAGGCCAACACTTACCAGCACACACATGTAAACCAAAATGACGGTATCATAAAAATACTTTTACACTAGATATTGAATACGATAAAACAGGCGGATTACTGATTGACCCCTGACCTGATTCTGAAGGCCCCCTCTCAGTGATGTGCTCCTCCGTTCACAGATGCTTTCACACTTCCTAACAAACTTCTCTATTGCACGTGACAGAGACACAAATTCACCTGAACTCAGGCGCTCTAGGAATCCATCCTATGGGGGCAAAATAAGGATGATTTCAAGCCAATATTTGGAATTATTCTTTAACTTTTTTCCCCTAAATATTCGAAAGTTAACCTTCAGGATACATTTGTTTATTTTGTGCAAAAATCTCTTTACAAATAACCAACTAATAAAATGCAAAATTAAGTCCACTCTTTCCCTTCAAAATGCATGATCTTGAAGATGCAGTGTGTGCTTTACATATCTGTTATCTGCTGATTTGAACTTCCACATTTGAAGTACAACCAACACTCTGAAATGGAGTTGATTAATTTCAAATTTCAGATATATGAAGACTCTTCATGAACACATCTACAGTTCATAAAGACAGTATTAAAGCTTGCATGAAAACCTTGACCTATCATATCAATAGTGTTGTTTAAGACAAAAGAATTTAACTAAAATCATTTGTAATTGTTGCGCACTGAGCAAAACTCATTGGTAAACCTGGAAAAGTAACACCCACTGAGCCAAATTTTAGCCAGTAGCCCTCTCAAGTAATGGTTTCTTTTTTTTACCTTGCCTCGGGCTATGAGAAGCTTCAGACATCGGTCATGGGCGTAGTCACACACAAACAGCAAGAGATCCTGGACAGACTGCATTAGTCTACTGTGCTCTATGGGGGCTATCAACACATCGACATCACTGGCACTATGAGGCAGGAATAGGATACAGATGACAGTGGCAACAAAATCATTTTGTGATTTCTCTGAGGTAATGATAAAATGTCAGACAGAGATTGTTGTTTTTATTTACACTTGATCCAATGATGTAACAACATCACAGAGTGGTTAGAAAAAGATGTACAATGTTGCATTTAGTAACCAACACAGGTGCAAGGGTGTATCAACAGTGTACTGAGGCTGGTGGTTAGCTAATACACTGAGTACAATGCACAATGCCATGAATGATCATGTGACTGTGTGATAAAAAAGAATATTACCCTCATCTTTGTGCATATCACATCACAGACTAATCCCCACCTAACAGTCCAAAATATAATGTGAAATCTAATGGGAGCAGTGAACAGGCACATGTTACAATCCGATGTTACACTGTGTAATTTTTTGGTCAGTGGCTAAAGTTTGTTTGAAGTTAGTTTCTTCATAAAAGTTCAATTAAGCAATGTTGGCTGAGCTTAAAGAAAAATGCAGAGTCCCCTATAAAAATGGCTTTTAAGACAAAAAGATACTGCATTTGAGCCAGTCATGTGTGACTAACACATTTCTATCCATATGGTTATTAACCCAGTCCATGCACATCGTACAAACTATCTGTGCAGCAACGGACTGAGACACTTGTTTCAATGAGATTCAAGACACTTCAGGTCTAAAGTCTAAACAAACTGGCATATCTTACAGCTTTTCTGCGGGTGTTGATGCAACCTCGTCAAACTTGCTAGGCTGAGGCTGAGGTTCAATATCTTGGTCCCCGTTGTCCAATGCAGTGGCTTCATCGGCGCATTCTACCAGTCCATTCTGGTCTGGACCAGTTACCACCGGTTCGGCTGGTGAATCGGGGTCATATCCTGCAGCAAGATTTACCAGTCGCTTGATGATGTTGGTCGTTTCCTATGAAGTGGAGACAAACAGAACTTGTAGATAACTCAGTCACTATAACTTTATAAGGATCTCAACGCTCTAATTCTTTTCAAGGGCAAAACAATGTGCCACTGATTTTTTGCACTGCACTAGCTTTTACAGGCTCACGAAGCTTCCTGGCTGAAATGTCCCGCAAGTTTATGTCCAAAGACTTTCAAAGCAGCAAGCCAAAAACTTTGACTCAATTCTTTGACATCAGATCACAAAGGTCTTGAATCAATTGAAAGTAACAAGCAACATAAAAAAGCCAGTCTTGACTGAACTGGCTTTCCCTACCGTGTGCATATACATGTAATTCAATGTGCATTGGTTGCATTTTGGGCCTGCAGATAACTACAGGCCACTATGCAACGGACACCACATACATGTAGATTATATAGTGAAAGGATAGAAAGGCAGTTTTTATTTATCAGTCACTAGACAGGGCATTTTGGCTGAAACTGGAGAGTGGGCTGGTGAACCAACAGTAGTTAGGACTTCAAGCTAGGCAAGTTCCATGATAACAGCTGATATAATGAGACATGTGCTAAACTGCTATCCTTCTGACAAATCTACTGTGCTTCTATGAACTCTGCACAAACGTAGCTTACCCTGACTCTAATCAAGAGAAGGCCCAGGTTCTCAAACACTGCCTGGAACAGGTGCAGCCACTGGGGGAAGCTGAGAAGTCTCATCTGATCGGCAAGGCTAAGAGACACATAACACAAAAATAATGGAGGGGGACTTTTGGTAATTTTTTCCCTAGTATTTGGACACATCGATGAAACTTGGATCTAAAAACTCAAATTCAATTGCTCTCTTAAAAATACCTTAATTAAAAATTGCCAGATATTAAACATCAGGAAAATCCTATGAGAAAATGAATCCAAACAGAATCACAGATGGCCTTTTTCGTGCGTGTGAACAGCACAGTGCATTGGGACAAAATTTGTTGAGGGAACAGATTTTGTCCCAACAACTCGGTCCCAAATTCTCGAAGCAGGCCAGGGCAAACTGGCCTGGGTTAGGGTTAAGGTTGTGGTTGCCTCTACAGACGACTACACACATCCTGGAAAGAGTGTGCAATTTACAGCCCTCCAAATAGTACTTCAAGCCCAATCAACCTTGACAACCTCAGGCTAGAATGCTAGAGAACTGATGTTCCTGTGTGATGGCCCTAGGAATGACAAGGTCACACTGTTTTCTGTGCTTATGACCATGTGCATGTGTCTGCAAGATCAAGATTTCATCAATAGAGAGGTTTAGTTGCACGTTCTACGCGAACGTGAATGTGAAGAAAGTGTAGATTTTTGCTGACGTCATTGATTCGTGCGTATTGCCCCTCACGTACGGGTAGTTCGCACGGACGTCCAATACGTGAAACATGGCAAGTTCACGTTGGATCAAAACGTAAGAATCTGCAACTTTTTTGGAAGATTTTGAACTTGAATGCATTGACCATTCGCTGAGATGAAATGGACATTTTTAGAAAGTGCAAAGGTTATGCAACTAGGATTTTTTCACGCCTGGTTTATGATGACCGATTATACTTCTTTTGAGAGATTTACCGGATGTGATTGATCATTTGTAATTTTGTTCGAGTTTTCATTGGAAGATGTACATTTTGTGCGGGATGCACATCTAAACATTCAAACAGACACTGGACACCCGCGAACCCGTGCGCAATAAAAAAATTGTCGCATTTGCATTCATCTTTATGTAAAACGTGCATCTAAACCTCCCTAATACTGTATTTTAACAACCATCTTTGTCAATGAATACCTTCCGATGTTGGCATCATTATCCACATTATCAGCCGTGGACACTGCCTCCACAACGGTCTGTTTTATCAGTGCCTTGATGCTTTCAGCAGCCTCTTCTCTGTAGGTCTCCAAAAAGCTGAACCGATGCTGTCTTAGCATGCCCAGAACGATGGCAGTTAACTTGTCCTGAAAAAACGTGGCATGGCATTAAAGTTCACTTTGGGAGGGGAGGTTAAGGGAGCATCTCACATGTTTAAGTTCCTTTCGAAACTGCTAAGGAACCCGTCATATTTTCCTGGGGTACATATGCAGTGGTTCTTAAGGCTTATTCCCAACTGATGCAGAAGCACACATGGAGGTGAAGAATCCCATCAATGGAAACTAACAGTATTTCCAGGCTATTCCCATTTGGGAACAATACGTATTCCCAATTGGCCCAGCCTGCACTCCCAGAGGCACATTAAAAGCACTGCAGTCTTGGAGATGCTCCCCAAGCCCAAATGACCATCTACATGTATATGCAACATTAACCATCAACATGCTGTACAGCAATGCCTGTATCTCAGCTTTACCTCATCAACATGATCTAGTCCATCAATCGGTCGGTTCAGGTCAGCTGCGGTAAATCTTGCAAAATCCTGGGTCATCATCTTGTCAATCAATTTCTCCAGCTCAACAAGCTGGGAGCCCAGGTGCCTGGCAGTGAAAACATGGAGACAAATTGGCAGACAAATTAATACAGTTAATAAAATTAAGGAGAACAGTTTGTGGCTTTATCTGATTAATAATGGGCCCCAGAACTGTATTCTGTGGATACGAATGTTTTACCTGTATAGATACTTTTTACCTTGAAAGAAAAAGGAAAAGTGTTCAGTGTTTTGAAGCTTTCTGATTGGTTGACAGTCTTTGTGTGTGAACATTATTTAGATAAATACAGGTATAGACAATATTGGAGTTGTGCATGATATGAATTTTGATTAGCAAACTACAATAGTGGTGGTTAGGGCCACAAAAATCAAAATCAAAAGACTTCAAGGAAGTATTAAGGTATGCCAAGACGTGCCCACACAAATGGTGAAAGCAAGACCAGTGTAAGGCAAAACTCTCCACATCCTGAAAAATTTCACTGGAAAGCCCCAAGAATGTGAAACTCTTCACAGCTTTCAAAAGAGACAAATCAATCTATTAACTGTTACACTAAAGTTTTGAGAAAAACTCGTTGGAAGTTGGTCACTTTCTAAAACTTCAAGAGGTGATTACATGTGTAATTAAATTGTGCAAATGCATCTTTCACTGCCATACAATACGAGAAACAGCACTGTCAAAGCCTTACTGTGACTGTAATTAAGATTATCTTTGCACCTGAAAGTTGTTCCTTTATGAAAACTCAATACTAGGGAAACAGTTTTGCCAACATGCGTGTTGTAAAAACTAAGGTGGGGCGTGTCTTGCCAAGCAGAGTTTTAAGTAATCTCTATGGAGCACATGATTGTGCTCTTGTGAGGAAAGTGCAAAATGCGGTTTAGTTGCATTGTTTCCCCATGGAGATTTCAATAGATTTGGTCAACGTAATTTCACCAAGTTGCCAGAAACAGATAGCAGGGTTGATGTAACCTGAAACAGAGATTTTAAAAAAGTGATGGGTTTTAGCCAAATGTGTGCCACTTTGTGAAAACACTGACAACCTGTTACACCAGCCTACCTGAAGCACTGCAACCCAGACAGCTCCTGGGTTAGGACCTCTTGCGTGGTGGAGATGAGGTCTAATGCACCCACAAACTCTGAGGTGGTGAGTAGAATCTGTATGGTTGGCTGGGTCTGGTGGACGGTAGCCATCAGTTTCAACTAGAGTACAACATGACAGGAAGGAGTTTGGGATAACCACGAATGGGAAAAGTGAACAAGAAACAACGTAGCCAGCCCCTGTGGCATTCACATTTCCAAAGAATCTTCTAGAATCCTGGAGATTCCACCCGTTTGAAGAAACCATCACGAAACTGAATTCAATACGAAGAGGTTACTTTAACCCCTTGACGACAGGAATTTCTTTCCGAAAGCCGACTCCAAGAATTCCAGCCTCGCTTGGCCATGAAAGCCACCTGCCAAACACGCTTTGAATTACACGGTGAAAAGGCTGATTGTTCGGTGGCATGCGGCCCTACTCACACTTCCACATTACCGTTGCCTCTTTTCAAAGTGGGGACTATTGTGAAGCTGGTGATTATGATGCAAATTCCGTCTTTTCATTTCTGGGTTACACACAAAGACCAATTACCATACATACAAGAGCCAGGGTCTACCTTCTTTCACCGTGTTCGCTCGAGCGTGGGCCGAGAATAGTAGCTGAAAAGCGGGCCGAGGATCTCAATTTTTACGGCATTTCTAGCTACGTCCCGGCACAAAGGGGTTAAGAGATAATGCCCACTTACAAAAAATAAATGTACAGGTTTGCATGAAAGGCTGAGCACCCCAGGGAAAAATGGGGTAATGCAGAGGCTCTAAACACATGATGATCACCGACATGAGTTTGGAAGAAAAAAAAAAGCAGGATGGTAAATATCGAGACATCTGATCCTACCTTGTTGAAGACTTTGACATAATTTGCTCTGGACATTTGCAGTTTGAGTATTCTCAGGTTGCCCTGTGCCAGAATTGCATCAATGCTGTTGATTTTACCCCTGAAATTTACAAAAGACATTTTAAAAAATGGATCTGGCTTATAGGAAGTAAATTTGGGCAATACAAGTGATAATAACATAGTGATATAATATTTTTTTGTCTATTCTGAATTAACTAGAGTCAGAAACCACCAAACAGCATCAGCTTCAGCAGAAGCGTGCATACCTCAGCTCCCGTATGGCCCTGCAGGTGGATGCCAGATTCTCCTGCAGCTTGTCGTGGGATGCCATTGCATTGAAGAAGGCATTGGATCGCAGTGAGATCTGCTGCGCTATTTGTACCTCAACAATGTCCAAGTAGTGGCTCAGCTGTCAGAAAGGAAATCATAAGCAGCTTTTGGTGAGCAAAGAGAGGCGAGAAAGTGAGGGTAGAAAAAAAATGTCAAGGTTTGCCCAGAATGCAAAAATGAAGTTTTCAATGAGACTGCACAGGCGGAATGTCTTTTAAAAATTATGCAGGGCGGCCATGTAACAGCTGTAACAAAGAGGCCGAATACCTGTCTCCAACAAAGTCCATGTATATCTTATTCACTGGTTTACATGACTGTTAAGATATGATCACATAAAAGTGCATTAATGTACAAATGTACATGTACATGCCTAGTGTTCAACTTCTTTGTGTGATGTCACCATCCAATATAGGTTACACAATTCAGTTTCTTGGTAATACCTTTTCTTGAAGCAGTTTTGACGATTGATGGCCTGCTGCTGGGTCACTTAACCTTTGACCTTTGAACTGCGACCAGGGGAGCACAGCCTCAAAAGTGTCTGGATTTTCCAGGGCAAAGTCGTTCCGGAAAAACACCTGTAGATGAAAGAGATTGATAGCTTTAAAATATCAACCCCCTCATGAGTGGCATACATGAATAATCTTATTAAACTCCAACCCTGCGATATGGTACATTTCTACGTTCTGATTATTTCCTTTGAGTTGACAAGGTAAAGGCAGTTTGCCTCTTCAGCCTTACTGCTGGAGCTTAAATAAAAACACATACATTAACACTTTGA